>NW_024103943.1:0-12802 GCF_003945595.2 Pipra filicauda
CCCAAGGCCATCTGAAGGCGAACAATTGCTGTTGGATTTGCTGCTGCTTGAACACCAAGACCATCAGGTAAGTGACTGTGGGGTCTCTTTCTGGAAAGCTGCCCATTCAGGTTCTCAGCTCAAAGCCCATCTCCACAGACTCACCCAGAGGACAAACAGCTGGAAGTATCCAGGTCTGCTCTTAGGCCATCGGAGACATCTGGGAAAGAGAATAAAAGCCTTCAAATAAGTCTAAGAGCTGAGAACATGTGAGAGGTGAATCTAAGCTTTCCTAAGGAGAGGATAGACTGGAAATGTATCTTGATGCTGCAGGAGGGACCCGAGATCCTCTTTGTGGGCAAATGGAGACTTTCTTTGGATGGAATTGGTAACAACTGGGGTCAGGTGTGCAGTCTGTTCTCTGGGGAAGGTCTGTGGAAGATTTTAGAGAAAGTTATTGGAAAAGGATCATCTTAGATAATGGATTTCCCAGAGACTGAGACATCCCCAAACACTCCCAAGATGTTCAGGGTGTCACAGACCTCAGAACTGTCCTTAAGAGAAAGGTAGAGGAAAGATCATGTGCTGTTTTTGGAGGCAGCCCTGCTGCAGTTTGGGGAACCCCAGGGCCCAGGCTTCTGCACCCCCTGGGGTCCTCCATGTCCTCATTGCCTTGGTGTGCCCTCTGCAGCCCTGTGAAGACGTGGGAGTGGTGGATCAGCCATGAAGATCCTGTACCTGCTCTTCCCCTTGCTCCTCCTGCTGGTCCACGGTGCTGCAGGTGAGAGGGAAAGAGGGAATTGGGAGGAAGGTCTTGGCCCCCATAATTGGAATTTTCCATATCCTGGGAAGTAACCAAGTTCTTTGGAAGCATGAAATGTTAGGGGGGATTGAGGAAAATGGAGTTTTTCAAGTGAATTTCCAACAGACATAGACGTGGAGTGTGTTGAGCCCCTGGAAATACAAGCCTGGCTTCATCTGTGGGAAAAGAAGAGGTTTGGTTTCAAGCTCCAACTCAGCACCCAGATGTTCCTTTTTCAGGGTCTCTGCATGCTCTCTTGCCCCATACAGGGGTGTGAAAGAGCCCCAGGACTGTTTAGGTTGGTGGGTCTCCATGGGACACAGCACTGTCCTTTCTCATCTAGTACTGCATCAACTGAGTGTCCCAAAACCTCATTAGCCCAAGGCATAATCCCTGCAAGGGCTGGGCAAGGACTTTCCCTCAGAGGTCACACCAATCATGGCACAGCCAGGACAGGCATGTGGCATGGGAGGAGTTCCCTGCTTTCCAGCTGTGCTGGGGCAGGCAGTGTTGGCAATGCAGCTGGGGGGCCAGCAAGGCTCTTTCTTGACCTCATACTGGTCCTTCCCACTCTCTGCTCTTGTGTGCACCAATTTAAGGGGAAAGAGTCCTTCTAGGTGAGACATGTTGCTCTTGAAGCTGTGTCTGTGGGAAGGTTGGAGCTGAGGATAACTACTGGCCTGAAATGCAGGGGCAGTGTCAGCCTTTCTGCAAACATGTACAGCTCTCCCCGACTTTTGATTTAATTGTTCTCTGTGTATTTTTCCCCACAGAAACACAAAGCGAATTCAAGTGCCTACTAAGCGGGGGTGACTGCAGATTTGCGATATGTGCCTATGGTACAAAACCAATTGGAAGATGCTCAACATTTAAAGCATGTTGCAAAAGGTAAGTAAGAGATCCCTGGTTCACAAAGGTAGTTCTCCTTTTTCCACAGAAAGCTTTCTTACAAAGTTATCTCTAGCGAATGCCTGCTAAATAATCTCCTGCACTTGCGGTTAGTGGGAGAGGCACAAGAAAGAAGGTAAAAGCCCTTTTGGGTTTGGGCCAGCCCTGAGTGGGGCTGCAGGAGCCCCAGGTCAGCCAGTGCCTCCCCACTCTCCTCCAGTGCCAGGAGGCTCATTCAGGCTTTGCAGAGGACTCACCCAAGCCAACAAAGAGTGAAAAGTTTGTGGTCTTTGGGCAGCACCCAAGGACCTGAGAGGACATGATCCAGGTTTTGCTGCATCTGTACAGACTTGGAGTCAGGGCTGTCACCACTGAGATAACCCAGGTCCAAACTGTCTGCACGAAGGACTGGGCCCCTGTGTGCTGAGCCTGAGTCTCCTGCACCACAGACTGGATGGTCCTTGTGGGGGAGGTGGGAGAGAGTGGGAGGAAAAGTTACAAGAGCTGACGCGCTTCTCTGCTTTCTTTGTACAGTATGTGGCATTGAAACCCTGAAATGTCCCAGCAGGACATTCCCCTCGCTTCTGACGCCTGGAACCATCTCCTGAGGTCCTCTCCCTTCCCTGCCTCTGCCATGCCCAGCTGCTGGCACAGCAGCAGTGGCAGCTGCTCCTGCTGGGTGCTGCTGGGCTGGAGACATCTCATCCCAGCCGTGGGGTCTGTGGGGCAGAGGCTGCTTTTCCCAGCTTGAATAAAGATGAGCAGTTTGGCATTGCAGGGCTGGGCCGTGTGTGCGTGTCCTTGGCATGGAGGCTGTGCTGTGCCTGCTGGCTGTGGGGGTGGCAAAGGTGGCTTGGTGTGAGGAGAAGCAGCTGGGGATGTTGGGGGTCCCCAGTGTGTGTGTGTCCCTGGGGATACTCTTGCCTGGCAGTGGAGTGGGGACACAGAGCCTGTCAGTGCCTGTTGGTGCAGGGTGTTTGTTATGGGAGAGATGGAGCAACTCTGCAGATGCTCCCTTTGAGAAGTAAGACCTGTGTCCTGGTCTTGCCAGTCACAGGTGTCCTGTGGCTTATTAACGTAATATAATAAGACAAGACCCAGCAGCTTGGTTGTCAAGTAGCCAAATATCTTTATTTAAAGGAAAATGCCCCCTTTATATACCCTCTGGGGGACATGTGGTTCACCTGACCAATGACAGCAGGACGTACACTGCCCACATACCAGTATGCTGTCCAGGGACTTCCATGCTGTCCAGAATGCAGCCCCTGCATCCCTGGGACAAGCTCCCTACATCTCCCCCAATCCAATTACTTAAGGCGAGTCCGAAAAACAGTGCAACAACAACAATGCAAATAAGAGAACAATATCTTAAACAATTACTATTGCATTGCAGTGACCCAGCACACCGCTCACTTTGGGTCCTTAACAGCTTACTTATCTATTGGAAGTGTTCTCTTTAACCTTTTAGACCTGTTTGGCATTACCTTAAACCTTTATTTTCCTAAAGGGTATTGTGTAACCTGGAAAAACAGCTTTATTAATCTAAGGGCCTTGGCCCAACGGTGTAGTACCTATAAAATTGTAACCTTTATTTTTCTCAGGGTTTATGTAAATGGGAAAAATCAACTTTGTTACGAAAGCAGATTAAATGCCGTAAAATGAATTTCTCTAGTGTGACCATGTGGCTGAGGTAGTGACACCTTTGTAAGGTATTTGGTATTTAAGGTGCTTTATACACTCACATTTTGCCTCACTGGTCATTTTCAATTGTAAACCTGAAATGTAAACATCATTATCAAATGGTAAACATAACTGTGTTTCTGAACTCTGCATTACTTTGGTTCTGTTTTATCAATTATTATTTGTTTGTGATTTTTCTGTTTTGAAGAAAAGTTAATGTAAGTTTACATACCTAGAGGAGACCTATAACCCTTCCTCCCCCTTTTTTACTGTTTTGAAATACGTTTGGTGTGCAGTGTGCTCCTTGACAACAGCTTGTTGAACAAGTGAGCCTTGTTCAGAAAAATCAAAAGTCAATAAAGTTAAAGATACACGAAGTAGTTACCATGCATATATGCTAACACAGTATATAAAACAAGTTATCATTACAATATGCTAACGCAGCTTGAAACTTAGCATCCTTTGTAAGCAACCAGTTTAAGCTGTCTGTGGTTTCTGGAATGCAGTTAATTATCAGCCTTTGTCCATCCATCCTTGGTAGCTGCTTTTTGCCCTTAATAACAAATTTAACAAACATGTTAATAACAATTTAGACAGTCTCAGATGGCTAGTGTGGTAGAAACAGATATAGAGGCTAGGCAAACATGCAGTTTCTCTGCTTTTTTTGAAGTAAAGCAGTAGAAGTAATTTTATGGCTTTTTAGTGTCCTTTACTTCAAAGCCGCCTTTTGCTGGAGCTTGAAGTAAAGCAATAGAAGTAATTTTAACGTCTTTTTAATGTCTTTTTACCTCGAGGTTGAATGTTGAAAGGTGGTCTTTTAGCTGGAGCTTGAAGTAAAATCAAGAAGTCATTTTAATGCTTTTATTGTCTTTTACCTCAAGGTTGACAGTTACTGTGCAACCTTTTCCATCGCGGATCTGTTTCGTTGTTGGCTGATGAATTTTTTCCTAGAGCATTTTGCAGGTCTTACTTCTTGAATTATATTGGTTAGAGCCACTATAATCAGTTTTAACTGGGTTTTTTAGGCAGCTATGACCCACAAGAAGCTATCGCAGCGGGTCCAAAGGACTCTTTCAGCAGCAGCATGGAGGCAGCCGGTGCAGGGGCAGAGCTCTGTCCCTGCACTGCACGACTGCCTGTCTTTTTTTGGAGGGGACAAAACTGGCTCCCCCCTGGTGTCCTCTGTTGTTTCACTGCTTATCGGATTAACATGTTTTAAGCACGTTTCCTCAAGCTGGGACACTCGGCAAGCTGGCCGTGGGCAAGATGGTGATTCCCAAGCCGCGGCGTGGCCGCCACGTGGCTGCAGCTTGGCAGTGCCTCGTGGACTCAAGGTCTGTTTCTCCCTAACAACCACACAGTCTGTGCCATGTGCTCGCTCCTGGCTGCGTAAAACCCAGCTCAAGTCCTTTGTTAGGTCCTTTAGGTTTGCACACAGTGCTCAGTCTGCACATGGTTCTCTCCCACCCCGTTTCTTTCTTCTCTCGGTGTTTGGGAGAGTACTTTGTTAAGGCTCATGGGGGAAACAGGAGGTTTAAAGTTTTTCTCCGTGGACCAGTTTAAGTTTCTCTGTGAGATTTTTAAAGTGTCCACATCTTCTATCTCTGCTTTCTCTCGAGCAGTCACTCCAATTTTTTTCCAAGCAGTTACACTGAGGATTCTGCTTAGCAGAAATCCCATTATAGTTATTTTCTATCATTTCCCTTGAATTTTAACTTCCCATGCCGGCTTCTTACCTTGAATTCTCTGTAGCTTTACCTCTTCTTTCTTTCGAAGCTTCCTCTGCCAGATCTCTCGTGCGCACAATACTTAGATTTTTGGAGCTCCCATGCAGTCCTGCTGCACGACATCCCAGTCGTCTTTTTGCACTGGTATTCAACATCCTTTGTTTAATGACGTTTTCTGCCTGCTTTTAGCTCAGTATATGACATCCGGCTTTTTTTTTGGAGAAAAGCTTTCCAAGTTTTAACAACAAGCCCGTCCGAACGCTACCGAATTTTGCCTTGTTACAAGGCATTCTCTAATCATCCCTGATACAGGGAGTTGCCTCACGATGAGGGGGCCATTTGTGGCTTATTAATGTAATATAATAAGACCCAGCAGCTCAGTCAGCAAGCAGCCAAATCTCTTTATTTAAAGGAAAATGCCCCCTTTATATACTCTCGGGGGGGGGCATGTGACCCACCTGGCCAACGACAGCAGGACACACACTGCCCATGTGCCAGTATGCTGTCCAGGGACTTCAAGACCCAGAATGCACCCCCTGCATCCCTGGGACACGCCCTCTACAGTGTCCCTTGCCTCTCACCAGTAAACCATGTCTTCAAGTGCCACATCTACACAGCTTTTAAATCCCTCTAGGGATGGGGACTCCACAATACCCTGGGCAGAGTATTGCAATGCTTGACCACCCTTACTGCAAAGAAATTGTTCCTAGTATCCAATCTAAACCTTCCCTATTGCTGCTAGTGGCCATTTTCTCTGGTCCTGATAATTGGTACCTGCCAGAAGAGACTGACTCCAATAATCATCCACTGCCATGGCTTTCCAGAAATGGAGAGATCAGTGAGGAATAGTTCAGATCAGCCCTGTCTGCCATGGCCTTTCCTCTCCCTGTCCTCTCCTCTCCTGACACTGACCCTGAGCAGTCACCACAAGCACCCTTCACCTCTGCAGAGCAAAGCTGTTCCCCCACCCCAAGGACTCAGTCACGGGAGAGTGGAAGGCTTAGACAATGTTATTCCAAAGCCTTGCTGTTGAATCAGGAGGTGCAGAAAGGACTCCCTTTCTTTCTAAACTCCTTTTCAGAGAAGGATGTAGGTGTGGCTGAATCCTATCTTGTGTCAACAGTTTAAATTTAAATGAATTATAGAGGTGTGATTAAACCACCCGCAGGTTTTCCTGATGGCAAAAGGGGTACATTTGTACAAATGAATTATTTATTATGACAAATTAACAAAGAGGTGAACAGACAAAAGATCTTAATCAGAATTCTTTACTACCCAGTGTAAAAGCTAAACATCTACTAGTGGGGTATTACCTAACAAAGTGATACAGTGCAGTGTAACAAAGCAATTATGTTAAAGCAACTGGATCGAAGGGAGCATAAGAAACTACTGTTAAGTGGAGACTCATATAACTCACCATGGGAGATAGCAGGCAGATCTCTCTTGCTCTTAACCCCTGAGCAGCAACCATGAAGAGGCGGCCCTGCTTTACGGGAGAAGGTCCAGACTTCAAGGAAGTGTGTGAAAGAGTCTGCCATATGGAAGTTGGACAGGGCTTTTATAGTTCTGAAGTGATAGATTGGTAAACATAAATTTACAAGACTGCAGGTGAGCTTATCTGTCAAATCCTGCTTCAAAAGCAAGGGGTGTGTTCAAAGTCTGGTGAAACAGGAGGGGTTTAGCCCAGTTTAACAGCAAGGAAACACAGGGATGCCAGCAGTTGACAACTTGCACAGTATGGGTTCCCTGATTGGATTTTAGACCTTATCACGGTGGGGCTATCCTGCCACAGGCTCCTTCCAAGCACTGTGTCAAAGGAATGTGTAGCAGGAGGATAAGGGTGCACTGGAACAGCCCCAGGAGGCACCTCAACCTCTACCACTCCAGCAGGGAGGGAGAGGAGCAGCCCACACTGATGGGGCACTGCCTGGTTGGCCAAGGGCAGATGTGTCAGCAGCAATAAAGGCATGTCCCACCCAGCAGGAGGGGTATAAACCAGGGTGTTTAGGGCAAAGCAGCATTTGCTGATCCCAAGGGCATCTGGATACAAGTGGTTCCTGTTGAGTTTGGTGCTGCCTGAACACCAAGCCCTTCGTCAGGTAGGTGACTGTGGGGTCTCTTTCTGGAAAGCTCCCCACTCAGGTTCTCAGCTCAAAGACAATCTGCACAGACTCACCTAAAGGACAAACAGCTGGAAGTATCCAGAGATGTCTGGGAAAGAGAATAAAAGCCTTCATAAGAGTCAAAGAGCCCAGAATATGTGGAAGGTGAAACTAAGGTTTTCTAAGTAGAGGAGAGACTGGAAAGGAGCCTGGATGCTGCAGGAAGGACCTGAGAACTTTTTTGTTGGGGGAGTGGGAGCTTAAGTTAGCAATGTAGGGAGATTCTTTTCCCACAGCAGTGGGGAGATTTCCCATCATTTCAGGCTTTCAGTAACTCCAAAGGTTGATTTCTGTTTCCATTGCTGGGCACCAAGACACTTCCCTGCCCTCTGGCTCGTCCCTGGATTGGGGCTGCATGGGGCAGGGGGGCAAGTGTGGGTCTGGGGAGTGTCCTTGATGGGAATCCTGGGACAGGTCTGAAGATAGAGATGGGCACTGCTAAGCCATGCTGGGAGTACTTTCCTGAGCCAAGGGAAGAAGAAGTGATTGGGCTGAATGTTTGGGGCATGGCTTTGATCCATGAATTCTGAGGGAGTAAAAGTCCTTTAGTTGTGTAACTGTCAATGGCAGTTTCATCTCTTCAGTTCCCAGATTTGACTGGACATTTATTTGAATTGAATTGGCAACAGTGGGTCCCAGGTCTGCACTCTATTCTCTGGGGAAAGCCTATGGAAGACCTTAGACAAAGTTATTGGAAAAGGATCATCTTAGATAATGGATTTCCCAGAGACTGAGACATCACAAAACACTCCCAAGATGTTCAGGGTGTCACAGACCTCAGAATTGTTCTTAAGAGAAAGGTTGAAAAAAGATCATGTGCTGTGTCTGGAGGCAGCCCCTCTGCAATCTGGGGAAGCCCAGTGCCCAGGCTTTGCACCCCTTGGGGTCCTCCATGTCCTCATTGCCTCGGTGTGCCCTCTGCAGCCCTGTGAAGACGTGGGAGTGGTGGATCAGCCATGAAGATCCTGTACCTGCTCTTCCCCTTGCTCCTCCTGCTGGTCCAGGGTGCTGCAGGTGAGTGTGGAGTTGGAGGAAGTGTGATCCCCATCACTGGGATTTGCTGTGTCCTGGGAAGTGACCACGATGCTTGGAAGGATGCAAATGTTGGGGGGGGGATTGAGGAAAATGGAGTTTTTCAAGTGAATTTCCAGCAGACACAGATGTGGTGCGTATGGAGCCCCTGGAAATACAAGCCAAGCTTCTTCTGTGGGTCAGGAAGGAGGGTGGTTTCAGGCTCCAGCTCTGCACCCAGATGTTCCCTTTTTCAGTGTCTCTGGGTGGTCTCTTACCATATGCAGGGGTGGGGGAGAGCCTCAGGACTGTTTGGATTGGTGGGTCTCCAAGGCACAAAACTGTCCCTTCTCATTTAGTGCTGCATCAATTGAGTGTCCCAAAACCTCATTACCCCAAGGCATGATCCCTGCAAGGGCTGGGCAAGGACTTTCCCTCAGAGGTCACACCAATCATGGCACAGCCAGGACAGGCATGTGGCATGGGAGGAGTTCCCTGCTTTCCAGCTGTGCTGGGGCAGGCAGTGTCGGGAATGCAGCTGGGGAGCCAGCAAGGCTCTTCCTTGACCTCATGCTGGTCCTTCCCACTCTCTGCTCTTGTGTACACCAATTTAGGGGGAAAGAGTCCTTCTAGGTGAGACATGTTGCTCTTGAAACTGTGTCTGTGGGGAATTTTGAGCTGAGCCCATCTACTGGCCTGAGATGCACAGGGAGTGTCAGCCTTTCTGCAAACATACACAGCTCTCCCAAACTGTTTCTTTAATTGTTCTCTGTGTGCCTTTCCCCATAGCATGGGATAACACACTCAAATGCAAATCAACCGGGGGGTTCTGTGCATTTGTGAAATGCCCCTCTGGTACAAGAGCTGCAGGAAAATGTACTTCTTCTACTTACTGTTGCAAAAGGTAAGTAAGAGATCCCTGGCTGAACTAAGTTTTTCCTCCTTTTCCACAGAATTATTAGTTCCAAATTTATTTCTAGCTAATGCTTGATAAATAATCTCCTGCATTTATGGTCTGTGGGAGAGGCCCAAGAAAGAAGACAAAAGCACTTGTGGGTTTGGTCCAGCCCTGAGTGGGGCTACAGGAGCCCCAGGTCAGCCAGTGCCTCCCCACTCTCCTCCAGTGCCAGGAGGCTCATTCAGGCTTTGCAGAGGACTCACCAAAACCACTAAAGAGTGAAAAGTTTGTGGTGCTTGGGCAGCACCCAGGACATGATTCAGGATTTGCTGCATCTGCACAGACTTGCAGTCAGGGCTGTCACCACTAAATTAACCCAGGTCCCAACTGTCTGCACGAAGGACTGGACCTCACTTGTGCTGAGCCTGAGTCTCCTGCACCACAGACTGGATGGTCCTTGTGGGGGAGGTGGGAGAGAGTGGGAGGAAAAGTTACAATAAAGAATGTGCGTCTCTGCTTTCTTCTTACAGTACCTGAAATGTCCCAGCAGGATATTCCCCTTGCTTCTGGCTCCTGGAACCATCTCCTGAGGTCCTCTCCCCTCCCTGCCTCTGCCATGCCCAGCTGCTGGCACAGCAGCAGTGGCAGCTGCTCCTGCTGGGTGCTGCTGGGCTGGAGACATCTCATCCCAGCCGTGGGGTCTGTGGGGCAGAGGCTGCTTTTCCCAGCTTGAATAAAGATGAGCAGTTTGGCATTGCAGGGCTGGGCCGTGTGTGCGTGTCCTTGGCATGGAGGCTGTGCTGTGCCTGCTGGCTGTGGGGGTGGCAAAGGTGGCTTGGTGTGAGGAGAAGCAGCTGGGGATGCTGGGGCTGACCAGTGGGTGTGTCCCTGGGGATGTTCCTGCCTGGCAGTGGAGTGGGGACACAGAGCCTGTCAGTGCCTGTTGGTGCAGGGTGTTTGTTGTGCAAGTGATAGAGCAGCTCTGCAGATGCTCCCTTTGAGTAGTGGGACCTGTGTCCTGGTCCTGCCAGTCACAGGTGTCCCTTGCCTCTCACCAGTAAACGATGTCTTCAAGTGCCACATCTACACAGCTTTTAAATCCCTCTAGGGATGGGGACTCCACAATACCCTGGGCAGAGTATTGCAATGCTTGACCACCCTTACTGCAAAGAAATTGTTCCTAGTATCCAATCTAAACCTTCCCAATTGCTGCTAGTGGCCATTTTCTCTGGTCCTGATGATTGGTACCTGCCAGAAGAGACTGACTCCAATAATCATCCACTGCCATGGCTTTCCAGAAATGGAGAGATCAGTGAGGAATAGTTCAGATCAGCCCTGTCTGCCATGGCCTTTCCTCTCCCTGTCCTCTCCTCTCCTGACACTGACCCTGAGCAGTCACCACAAGCACCCTTCACCTCTGCAGAGCAAAGCTGTTCCCCCACCCCAAGGACTCAGTCACGGGAGAGTGGAAGGCTTAGACAATGTTATTCCAAAGCCTTGCTGTTGAATCAGGAGGTGCAGAAAGGACTCCCTTTCTTTCTAAACTCCTTTTCAGAGAAGGGTTTAGGTGTGGCTGAATCCTATCTTGTGTCAACAGTTTAAATTTAAATGAATTATAGAGGTGTGATTAAACCACCCGCAGGTTTTCCTGATGGCAAAAGGGGTACATTTGTACAAATGAATTATTTATTATGACAAATTAACAAAGAGGTGAACAGACAAAAGATCTTAATCAGAATTCTTTACTACCCAGTGTAAAAGCTAAACATCTACTAGTGGGGTATTACCTAACAAAGTGATACAGTGCAGTGTAACAAAGCAATTATGTTAAAGCAACTGGATCGAAGGGAGCATAAGAAACTACTGTTAAGTGGAGACTCATATAACTCACCATGGGAGATAGCAGGCAGATCTCTCTTGCTCTTAACCCCTGAGCAGCAACCATGAAGAGGCGGCCCTGCTTTACGGGAGAAGGTCCAGACTTCAAGGAAGTGTGTGAAAGAGTCTGCCATATGGAAGTTGGACAGGGCTTTTATAGTTCTGAAGTGATAGATTGGTAAACATAAATTTACAAGACTGCAGGTGAGCTTATCTGTCAAATCCTGCTTCAAAAGCAAGGGGTGTGTTCAAAGTCTGGTGAAACAGGAGGGGTTTAGCCCAGTTTAACAGCAAGGAAACACAGGGATGCCAGCAGTTGACAACTTGCACAGTATGGGTTCCCTGATTGGATTTTAGACCTTATCACGGTGGGGCTATCCTGCCACAGGCTCCTTCCAAGCACTGTGTCAAAGGAATGTGTAGCAGGAGGATAAGGGTGCACTGGAACAGCCCCAGGAGGCACCTCAACCTCTACCACTCCAGCAGGGAGGGAGAGGAGCAGCCCACACTGATGGGGCACTGCCTGGTTGGCCAAGGGCAGATGTGTCAGCAGCAATAAAGGCATGTCCCACCCAGCAGGAGGGGTATAAACCAGGGTGTTTAGGGCAAAGCAGCATTTGCTGATCCCAAGGGCATCTGGATACAAGTGGTTCCTGTTGAGTTTGGTGCTGCCTGAACACCAAGCCCTTCGTCAGGTAGGTGACTGTGGGGTCTCTTTCTGGAAAGCTCCCCACTCAGGTTCTCAGCTCAAAGACAATCTGCACAGACTCACCTAAAGGACAAACAGCTGGAAGTATCCAGAGATGTCTGGGAAAGAGAATAAAAGCCTTCATAAGAGTCAAAGAGCCCAGAATATGTGGAAGGTGAAACTAAGGTTTTCTAAGTAGAGGAGAGACTGGAAAGGAGCCTGGATGCTGCAGGAAGGACCTGAGAACTTTTTTGTTGGGGGAGTGGGAGCTTAAGTTAGCAATGTAGGGAGATTCTTTTCCCACAGCAGTGGGGAGATTTCCCATCATTTCAGGCTTTCAGTAACTCCAAAGGTTGATTTCTGTTTCCATTGCTGGGCACCAAGACACTTCCCTGCCCTCTGGCTCGTCCCTGGATTGGGGCTGCATGGGGCAGGGGGGCAAGTGTGGGTCTGGGGAGTGTCCTTGATGGGAATCCTGGGACAGGTCTGAAGATAGAGATGGGCACTGCTAAGCCATGCTGGGAGTACTTTCCTGAGCCAAGGGAAGAAGAAGTGATTGGGCTGAATGTTTGGGGCATGGCTTTGATCCATGAATTCTGAGGGAGTAAAAGTCCTTTAGTTGTGTAACTGTCAATGGCAGTTTCATCTCTTCAGTTCCCAGATTTGACTGGACATTTATTTGAATTGAATTGGCAACAGTGGGTCCCAGGTCTGCACTCTATTCTCTGGGGAAAGCCTATGGAAGACCTTAGACAAAGTTATTGGAAAAGGATCATCTTAGATAATGGATTTCCCAGAGACTGAGACATCACAAAACACTCCCAAGATGTTCAGGGTGTCACAGACCTCAGAATTGTTCTTAAGAGAAAGGTTGAAAAAAGATCATGTGCTGTGTCTGGAGGCAGCCCCTCTGCAATCTGGGGAAGCCCAGTGCCCAGGCTTTGCACCCCTTGGGGTCCTCCATGTCCTCATTGCCTCGGTGTGCCCTCTGCAGCCCTGTGAAGACGTGGGAGTGGTGGATCAGCCATGAAGATCCTGTACCTGCTCTTCCCCTTGCTCCTCCTGCTGGTCCAGGGTGCTGCAGGTGAG
>NW_024103944.1:0-10014 GCF_003945595.2 Pipra filicauda
TTTCCTTCCAGGTGAAGTTTTTTTTGGGGGGGGGGGGGAGGAAAAGGAAGGGAGGGAAGATTTTGGGATGAAAAGAGGGAAATGGAGCAGGAAATTCCCCACAAATCCCCCCTTCCCTGGTTTTTCCTTCCCCTCCCCCTCCCGACATTAAATTTCCCTGGAAAAGTTGGAATCGTTTTTTGGGGGGATTTTTGAAGGATTTGGAGGAGTTTTGGGGGGGGTTGGAGGGAAAGGGGAGGTTGAGCCCTTCTCAGGGGGTCTTAATTAATGGGGACTCTTAATTAGAGTTAATGAGGGGCCCTTTGTTAATTAATGAAAGGGCCCTTAAATTAGTGTTAATGGGAGGCCCTTTGTTAATTAATGGGGACCCTTAATTAGTGTTAATAGGGGCCCTCCATTAATTAATGGGGGGCTTTAATTAGTATTAATGGGGGGACCCTCATTAATTAATTAACTGGAATGCCTTTGTTAATTAATGGGGACCTTTAATTAGTGTTAATAAGGGCCCTTCATTAATTAGTGGGGAGCTTTCATTAGTGTTAATAAGGGACCTTTCATTAATGGGGCTCTTCATTAATTAAGGTCCTTTGTTAGTGTTAATGAGGGGCCCTTCAGTAATTAATGGGGTCGGTTAATTAGGAACCCCATTAACTAATGGGGGGGTCTTCATTAACATTAATTAGGGGCCCTTCATTAGTAGTTCATTAGCATTAATGGAGTCCCCTAATGGGGTTCCATCATTAGAAAGGGGCCCCTAATTAGTGTTAATGAGGGACTGCTCGTTAACTGGGGCTCTTCATTAATGGGGGTCCCTTCATTAATTAATGGCCTTTCATTAACGGGGGCTCTTAATTAATGGAGCTCTTCATTAATGGGGGCCTTCATTAATGGGACCATTAATTAATAGGACCCTTTCATTAATTGGGGTTCTTAATTAACAAAGCTCTTCATTAATTGGGGCCCCTCATTAATGGGACTCTTCTTTAACGGGACCTTTTGGGATTTTCCTGCTTTAATTTGGGGGATTTTTGGGGCATTTTGGGAGGGATTTGGGGGTTTTTTTGAATTTTGGGGGTTTTTGGGGAATTTGGGGGAGTTTTGGGGGGTTATTTTTGGGAATGTTGGGAGGGGTTTGGGCTCTTTTGGGGGAGCTTTTTGAGGGGAATATTGGGGGGATTGGGGGTTATTTTTTTGTGGGAAAGTGGCTTTTTGGGGAATTTTCGGTGGGTTTTTGGGGTTTGTTTTTTGGAGGAATCGGAATTTTTGGGGGGAGTTTGAGGCTCGTTTTGAGGGAGTTTGGGACTTTTTGGGGCAGATATTTCGGGCTTTGGGTTTTTTTGGGAGGGGAGTTTCAGCTATTTGATTTTTGGGGGATGGTTATTTGGGGTTTTTTCCCCCTTTGGGGATTTTGTTTTTTCTTCGTCGTCATTTTTGTTTCTTTTGTGGTGTGGGTTGTTGGTCGGGTGTGTGGGTTGTTCGGTTGCGGGGGAATTTTTGGAGTGGTTGGGGGCCCTCCCCCTCCTCTCCCACCCCCCTCTTTTTCCAACCCCCCAATGCGAGAAACCCCCCCCTAAAATCCCCCAAATTCGGGGGGTTTTGGTCGGGGGAGAAGAGGGAGGGGGGAGGGGGCGGCGCCGCCACAGCTTTTGGAGCTTTTTCGGGTCCTTTTTAAATAAAACAAAAACGACCAAAAAAAAAAAAAAAAAAAAGAGAGAAGGGAAAAAAAAAGCAAAAAAAGCGACACAAAAACAAATCTCCATGTTTTTCGGGGGTGGGGATAAATCGCAGGATCCCCCCCCCCCCAAAATTCCCCCCTAACCCCCCCCCCAGGTCCTCCCTCCCGGGCCGTTTTTCAGCACATTTCTCCTCTTTTTGGTGGTGTTTCTTCAGTTTTTTTGGGGCAAGAATGACTAAAAAAAGCCCTTTTTGACGCCGCTCCCCCGTGGGGGGAGGGGGGGCCCCGCGGCCTCTCCCCCCCCCGGCTCATCCGTGTCCGTTGTAGTTGCGGCCGCTGGGGGTGGGGGGTGACCTTAAACCTGCCCCTCAAATCTGCCCCTCAAACCTGCCCCCCCTGAGCCTGACCTGCCCCCTGTGCCCCCCCCGCCCCGCCCCCGCCCGGACGTGTAGGCGGTTTTGTCCGTTTTTAGAATAAATAACCATTCGCCTGAGTCCAGGTGAGGCTCGGTCTGTGTGTTCTGGGGGCTTAAACCCGGATTAGGGGCTGGCTGTGGGGCTTAAAGTGGCTCCTGGGGCTGGGTTACGCGCGTGTAAACCCAGGTTTCGGGGGTTAAAGCTGGTACTGGGACCGGTTGGGGGGCTTAAACCCAGGTTTGGGGCTGGTTCGAGGGGCTTAAACCTGGTTATGTGACTTAAACTGGGTTCTGGAGCTGGTTCTAGGACATAAACTTGGGTCCAGGGCTGGTTTGAGGGGCTTAAACCTGGGCTTGGGGTGGGGGTGGTTGGCCTGGTTTTAAGGATGTGGAGCTGGGCTTAATTGAGGGGCTTGGGCTGGGTTTGGAGGGGCTGGTTTCAGGGGCCTGGGCTTAGGCCTGGGCCTGGTTATGGAGCCTGGGCCCGGTTTAAGGGCTTGGCCTGACTGGTGGGCTGGAGCTGGGCTGGGACTGGGGGTCTTAGGCCTGGCTTAAGGAGTGGGGATCGCCCTGTTTGTGGGGTTCCAGGCCTGGACCTGGTTAGGGGAGGGAAAAACTGAGCCTACTTGAGGGGCCTGGGCCTGTTCGTGGAGCCTCAACCCGAATTAATTAACACAACAAAACAAGATAATCCAACATTTATTTAACTATATTAATTAAATTACTTTAATTAAAGTCTGCGCAGCCAGGGCCTGGTCGGAGCGCTGAGGCCTGGTCGCGGTTGCCATGACAACAAGGGGGGGTTTCCAGCGCCGCCATCTTGGATGCGGCATTTGCTGACATGGCGGCAACGGGAAACAGGGGGCGTGAAAGAGGAGAGAAGGTCGCCCCCCCACCCCGCTCTCCCCGCGTGTCGGGGGGTCCCGCGTGGGGGGGGCCGAACGTCACACCCGAGCCCCTCGTGGGCCTCCATCGCTCCCCTTTCCCCTCCCGCCGCCATTTTGGAGGCGGGCGCAGAGGCCCCTCCGCGCGCAGCCATTTTCGGTGATGGGAGGCGCCATCTTGGGGCCGCCGCTGTGCGCAGCGCGCATGCGCGGGGGTGTCATGGCAACGCCCGGCTGAGGCGGCTGCGGGCGCCGCCATGTTGGGTGTGGGCAGAGGAGCTTCTGGGGAGGCCGGGGGGGGTTTCACGGGGGCGGGGGAGGGCTGGGACGGGGGCCTGGGGGGATCTCATGGGGTTGAGGGGAGGGTCTGAGGGCTGGGGGGCTTTGAGGGGGGGGGGGGTCCGAAGAGGTCCCGTGGGGCTGAGGGGGGTCCCATGGAAAGGGTGGAGACCCCAAGGGGCTCCTCAGCCCCCCCGGACCCTCCTCAGGGTGGAGGGGGTTCTTCTGCCTCTTCCTTGTTTCCTTCCTCTTTTTCTTCCTCTTCCTCCTTCCCATTTTTCTTCTTCTTCCTCCTTCCCCCTCCTCATTCCCTTGTTCTTCCTCTTCCTCTTTCCTTCTTCCTCTTCTTCCTCTTCCTCCTCCTTTCTCTTCCTCCTCCTTCTCCTTCTTCCTCTTCCTTTTCCTCCTTCCTCCAGCTCCTTCCTCCTTTCTCCTCCTCTTCTTCGCAATTTCTCTTCCTCCTTCCTCTTCCTCTTTTCTCCTCCTCCTCCCGTCTCCTTTTTTCTTCCTCTTCCTCCTTTCTTTCCTTTTCCTCTTCCTTTCCCCCCCTTTTCTTCCTCCCACCTTTCTCCTGCTTCCCCTTCCTTCTTCCTCCTCCCCCTCCTTTTCCCCCAGACCCCCCAGGTTTTGGGGTCCCCCCCTCCCCACACCCCCAATTCCTGCACCTTTGAGGGGTCTCACCCCCCCAAATTTAAGGGGGTCCCCCCTCAATCTCCCCCCCCCCCCCGTTTTACCCCATCCAGGCACAGCTGACGTGAGTTTGGGGGGTGTCCCAAATATTTTGGGGAGTTCCACCCCACTCCCCCCCCTTCCCCCAATTTGGGGCCCCCACAAAGGGGCGTGGCTTCGTCTGTGCCGCCAACGTGTTTATTGGGGGGGGGGACACAGCGGGGACCTCCCAAAATTGGGGGACCCCCCCTAATTTTACACCCCCCCCAGGGGTTGTAGGGGGGTCTGCGGAGCTGGAGGAGGGTCTGGGGCCATCCCCCAAAATTTAGGGAGGTCGGGGGAGGTGGGATGGGGGGTTTGGGGGGATTTAAGAGGCCCCTAGTTTGGAGGGGGGGGGGGGGCAGAACTGTGGGGCCGGGAGGGAATTTGGGGGGGTTTCCCCATTTTGGGGGGGAGATGTCTGAAGTGTGATGGGGGGGTCACGGGGTGTTTTTTGGGGGGCTGGGGGTGTCCCCACCTCTCCCCCCTCCCTCCCCAAAGCCGTGGGAACCTTCCCTGAGCCCACCATTGAAACCTTTGGGGGGGGAAACACCCCCAAAATCCCCCCACCCCCCCCCCCAAAGCCCCCCATTCCAGAGCTGTGCCCAACCCAGCCCTTCATTGGGACTCCTGGTGATTTGGGGGGGCCGGGGGGGGGTCCCCATTTTACATGTGTGGGGGTCCCTGACACGGCGCAGGGGGGTCCCCAAACCCCCTTTTCTCCCTCATTTTCAGAGTTAAAAAGCCCCCAAAGTGGGTGTGGGGGGGCTCTAAGTGCGTGGGGGGGGGTCCCAAATTTTTGTGGGGAGGTTCCAGATTTTGTTTTGGGGGGGGGGGGGGGGGGGGGGGTCCTAAAGGAGGGCACAGAAGAATTTCTTCTCCCGGAAGGGGTTCTCCGAGGTGGGCACGGGGGTCAGCAGGGGGTCCTCGCACGCGTGGGCCTCGCAGTAACTGAGCAGCTCCGCCGCCGCCTTGGACACCTTGGGGGGGGGATTCGGGGTCAGGGACCCCCAAATCCTCCTTCTCAACCCCTGAATCCACCCCCTGGACCCCCCCAGATCTTCCCTCAGCCCTATTCGAACCCCCAAATCCACCCCTTGAACCCCCCAAGCCCCCTTTTGATCCCCCAAATCCTCCCTCTGAAGCCCCGAATCCTCCCTTTGAACCTCCAAGTCCTCCCTTTGAACCCCCAAATCCACCCTCTGGACCCCCCCAAATCTTCCCTCAGCCCCATTTGAACCCCCAAATCCACCCCTCGAACCCCCAAATTGACCCTTTGAACCCCCAAATCCACCCCTTGAACCCCCGAACCCCCCTTTTGATCCCCCAAATCCTCCCTCTGAAGCCCCAAATCCTCCCTTTGAACCCCCAAATCCACCCTCTGGACCCCAAAATCTTCCCTCAGCCCCATTTGAAGCCCCAAATCCACCCCTCAAAACCACAAATCGACCCTTTGAACCCCCAAATCCACCTCTTAACACCCCAAATGCACCTTTTCATCCCCCAAATCCTCCCTGGGAACCCCCAATGCTCCCTCTGAACCCCCAAATTCACCCTCTGAACCCCCAAATCCTCCCTTTGCCCCCCTCCAAATCTCCTCTTATCCCCCCCCATCCCCCAATTTTCCCCCAATGCCCCCAAATCCCCTCCCAATCCCCCCAAATTTCCCCCAAATCCCCCCCAATTTACCTCAAATCCCCTCCCAACCCCCCCAAATTTCCCCCTAGCCCCCCCCCAAGTCCCCATTTGTCCCCTTCCCCACCCCCCGAAATCCCACCCCCCTCCCTCCCGTCCCCCTCGAGGTTCCCCCCCCATAAGGGGGGTCCCGGGGGGGGTCCCGGGGGTCCCCCCAGACCTTGACCCGACACAGGGAGGCCTCGATCTTGAGCTGCTCCACCATTTTCCGGGCCTGGCCCACGCTCAAGGTGCTGCTGGGGGGGGGCTCTCCCTTCATGGGGGGGCTGAGGGGGCACCCCGAGATGTGAGACCCCCCAAAATCCCCCGAACCCCCCGGGGGAGGGGGGGCTTTGGGGAGTGGGGGCACCCTGAGAGCGGGGAGACCCCCCAGGAGGCTTTAAAATGTGGGACCTCCCCCCCCTAAAATACCTTTGGGGGGATTGGGGGGGGCAAAAATGTGGGACCCCCCCCCAAAAAAGGGCTTTAGGGGGGCTGGGGGGGCATCCCGAGGTGTAGGACCCCCCCCAAAATACCCCAAACACTCCGGGGGAGGGGGAAATGGGGGGTGGGAAAGCTGCGACCCCTCCGAAAGGATTTTAGGGGGGTTTGGGGGGGGGGGCAAAAATGTGGGAGCCCCCCACCAAAATACCCCAAAAGGCCCCCCCCAAGTCCCCTCTCCCCAGTTTCTTCTCCCCAAATCCCCCCAATTCCCAGTTCTCTCCTCCCCCTCCAAGAATTCCCCCCCCTCCCCAAAATTGCCCTCCCCCATCCTGCCCCCCCAAAATTCCCCCCCAGGACCCCAATATCCCCCCCATCCCCCTTTACCCCCCAGTTTCCCCCCGCCCCAGAAGTCCCTTTTCCAAATTTCCTCCCCCCCCCCTTTTCCTGCCCCAAAGACCCCAACGGACCCTCCCCAAAATCCCCCCCCCCAAATTCCCCTCCCATCCTCTTCTCCATCATTTGCCCCCCCCCAAAAATTCCCCCCAAATTCCCGGTTTTCCGCTGCTCCCCCAACTCCCCTCCCCCATCCTGACCCCCCCTCCCCGAGACCCCCCAAAATCCCCCCCCGAAAAATCCCCCTCCCATCCCCTTCTCCATCTTCTGCCCCCCCAAATCCCCCCCGAATCCCCCTCCAACCCCCCAAATTCCCGAGTCTCCGCTGCTCCCCCAATCCCCCTCCCCCATCCTGCCCCCTCCACCTCGAGACCCCCCAAAATCCCCCCCCCAAGACCCCCAAAATCCCTCCCCCCCCACCTGGATCCGCAGCCTCTCTGTCCCGGCGCTGCTCGGAGGGGGCGGAACCACCTTTGGGGGGGGTCGGGAAGGGACGGGGGGCGATGGGGGGGGGAAGGGAGACGCCCCTGCCCCTCCCCCACCCCTCCCTTGCCCCTCCCCCTCCCGGGTTTGGGGGGTTCCCCCCCCTCAAATATCGGAGGATGCGGCAGAACGGAGGGGGAGGGGCGGGGTTATGGGGACCCTCCCCCCAATGGGCCTCATCCCCTGGACCCCCCTCAAATCCCCCTCGACCCCCCCCCAAATCTCCGTGGCCCCCCCAGGGACCTCCCAGCTCCCCCAAACCCCCCAAGGACCCCCCTAAATCCCCCCCAGGGACCCCCCACTCACAACCTGACCCCCCTCAAGACCCCTCGAAACCCCCCCTGGACCCTCCCAAGGGATCCCCCAATCCCCCCCCAACCCCTCTTGGACCCCCCCAAACCCACCTAAATCCCCCCGGGGACCCCCCCGGGACCCCCCGAAACCCATTCCAGGGACCCCCCCCAACCCCCTCTTGGACCCCTCTAAACCCCCCGAATCCCCCCAGAGACCCCCAAACCTTCTCTGATCCCCCCAAAACCCCCCAAGGACCCCCCAAACCCCCCACGGGACCCCCCCAATCCTCTCGTTGCCATGGAAACAGGGCGGGGCCCGGCGGGGCCGCAATGGGCGGGGCCCGAGGGCGGGGAAGGGGCGGTTCCGTGGGCGGGGCCTCACCAGGCGGGTCCGCATTGGGCGTGGCCAGGCGCCGGGCGTGGCTTGTTAGCGAGTAGGCGGGGCTTAGACCATATCGGGTGATTGAAGTGGGCGTGGCTTTTCCGAAGGGGCGTGACGAGCAGGCATGGGCGTGGCATATGGAGGGAGGGGCGGGGCCAAGCTCGGGACAGTCCAATGGAGTTGGGTGGTAGGCGGGGCCTGTACCCGGAAGGGGCGCGGCGAAGGGCGTGGCCAGGGCGTGGCGCGAAGCGGGAGGGCTCCGGCAACCGGTAACGGCGCGAGACCCCCCCCACCCCCCAAAAAAAACCCCCCAAAGCCCCCCGGGATCTCCCCCAAAACCTCCCTAAAAACAGCCCCAGAACCGCCCCGACCCCCCCGCCCAAAAAGCGCCAGGACCCGCCCCAGAACGGCCGCGTGAAACCACCTCAAACCCGCCCCAGAAACCGCCCCGGGACCCCCCTAAACCGCCCTAAAAACAGCCCCAAAACCGCCCCAGAACATCCCCAAAATCTCCCCCCAAAAATCCCCCCAAAAGCCGCCCCAACCTCCCCCCGAAAAACAGCCCCAAAATCCCCCCAACCCGCCCAGAAAATCGCTCCAACCCCCCCCCCCCCCCGAAAAAACCCGCCCCAACTCGCCCCAAAAGCGCCGAATCCCCCCAAGCCCTGGGACCCCCCCCGAGACTTCGGGACTCCCTGGGACCCCCAGATCTGAGGGGCTGGGGGTGTTTGGGGGTCCCCCACAGATTTTGGGGGGCTGGAGGGGTGATCTTTGGGAGTATCCCACAGATCTCGGGGGGCTCGAGAGGGGGATCTGGGGGTGCCCCATAGATTTTGGGGGTGCCCCATAGATTTTGGGGGTGCCCCACAGCTCTGGAGGGTTTCTGGGGGCCGAACCCATCTGTGGGTGGGGGGTCAACCCCTCCCTCACCCCCCCGCCCCTCCCCTCAACCCCTCCCCCCCTTTTCCAGCCCCCTCCAAATCTGGGAGCCCGAAAGGGGGATTTGAGGGAGCGCCCCATAGATTTTAGGGGTGCCCCGTGGATTTTTGGGGTGTCTCACAGCTCTGGGGGGTCGGAGGGGGTTTCTGGGGTTCCCAACCCGTCTGTGGGTGGGGGGTCAACCCCTCCTTCTCTCCCCCCGCCTCTCCCCCCCCCTCCCCCCCCCCCAACCCCTCCCTTCGTAACCTCTCCCCCTTTTTTCCCTTCCCCAGCCTTTCCATGGGGTTCTCCCCCGCTCCCGCCCTCCCGCCGCAGCCGAGGGGCTCGGGATGGCGCCGGGGGGCTCCGGGCTGGCCGTGTCCCCCCCCTTGCTGCAGTGGGGGGCTCAGGTGGGGCGGGGGGCGCGGCGGGCGCTGCTGCGGGGGGGGCTCCTGCTGTGCCTGGGGCTCCTCCTGCTCTGGGCCTCCATCTTCCTCTACGGCACCTTCTACTGGGCTTACCTGCCCATGGCCACCGTCGTGCGGCCCGTGCACCTGGGCTTCAGGTGGGCACGGGGGGGGCACGGGGCGCCGGGGGGGTCGGGGGGCACCGGGGGGTCCCGGGGGGTAAGGGGGGAGGGGGTTTGTGGGACCCCCCTCCCTCCCCTCGTGCTCCACGGTCACGGGTGGTACCTGGGTTCAGGTGGGGCTGGGGGCTTCAGGTGGGCATGGGGAGGCACGGGGGGGGCACGGGGGGGCACGGGGCGCCGGGGGGGTCGGAGGGCACCAGGGGGGGCTCAGGGGGTCAGAGGGGAGGGGGGATGTGGGACCACCTCCATGCCCGTGGGCACCATCATCGGCCTGGGTTCAGGTGGGTCTGGGGGGCACTGGGGAGTTCTGGGGGGGTCCCGGGAGTTTAGGAGGGTCTGGGGGGGTCATGGAGGTCTGGGGGGGTCCAGGGGGTTGGGGGGATGCAGGAGGGTTTGGGGGGGTCAGGGGTGAGGGGAGACAGCTGACCCCCCCATGCCAATGGGCACCGTCGTGTACCTGGTTCGGGGGGGGCTGGGAATATTTGGGGGGTTCGGGGGGGGTCTGTACCCTCCTTTAACACCCCCTGACCCCCCGATTTGGCCTCCCCAGGTCGGACTGTGACGTTGCCCCCCCCGAGCTCTGCTCCTTCCCCACGGCCAACGTGTCCCTGCTGGGGGAGCACCGTGAGAAGGTGGGGAGACCCCAGAAATCGGGGGGGGGGAGGAAATATAGGGTGCCCCCCAAAAATAGAGGTAAAAAATATGGGGGTGGGGCCCAAAAAAATTTGGGGGAGGATCACAAAATTGTGGTGTGGAAACATGGAGGAGAACTCAAAAATAGGGGGGGAAGCCCAGAATGGGGAAGGCGAAAAATATGTGGGGTTGGGGGGGGGCAAAATAGAGGGGAGACCCCAAAAATATTGGAGGGGAGGGGCAA
>NW_024103944.1:11548-24341 GCF_003945595.2 Pipra filicauda
GGGGGGGGTGTGATCTGGGGGGCTATGAGGGGCTGATTTGGGGGTCTCCCCCCTCCCAGGCCACGCTGAGGTGGGATTAGGGAGCTCTGGGGTGGGATTTTGGGGGCTCGCTGTCGTGTGATTCGGGGGTCTTTTCCCCCCCTTGGGCCATGCTCCGTTACTGCTCCCACCTGCTGAGGGTCTGGGGTGGGATTTGGGGTCTGATTTGGGGTCCCCCTCCCCAATTTGGGGGTCTTCCCCCCCCAGACCATGCTCCATTACCGCTCCCGCCTGCTGAGGACCCTCCACACCGTGGCCTTCGCCGGACTCTTCCTCAGCGGCTTCGCGGAGCAAACCCAGACCCTGGAGGTGGAGCTGATGGACCGCTACCGCGAGGACCCCGTGAGTGGGGGGCTCCAGGGGGGCCTGGGGGAGTCTCAGAAGGGAGTTTGGGGGGGTCCCAGGGGGGCCAGAGCAGGCACGGACCCTGGGGGTAGAACTGAACGGGCGAGAACCTTTGGGGTCTGGGGGGGTCTCAGGGTGTCCAGGGGTGGTTTGGGGGGCCCAGGGGGGTTTTATGGGGGGGGGTCCCAGCCCCTGTGACCCCCCTGTGCCCCCCCAGTACAACCCGACGGTGGAGGTGGTGCTGGAGCTGCGGAGCCGGCGGGTGCAGCTTTACAGGGCCCAGCTGAGGGTCCACGCCCACTTCAGTGGGCTCAGGTAAGTGAGAGGGGGTCTGGAGGGACCCCCAAACCCAAATCTTGCCCCCCAACCTGCCCCCAGACACAAAATTGGACCCATGATCTGCCCCTGGCCCCCCAAACCTGCCCCCAGCCCCACCCCCCCGTGTCCACACCCATGTCCGTGGGCTCAGGTAATTTGGAGAGGGGTTTGGACCCCCAGCCCCCTGTCCCACCTGTCTCACTTGTCCTCTCTCACCTGTCCTCTGTCACCTGTGCCAGGTACCTGCTGTACCACTTCCCACTCACCTGTCTCACCTGTCTTACCTGTCCTTGTCTCTCCTGTCCTTGTCACACCTGTCCCTGTCTCACCTGTCCCTCTCTAACCTGTCTCCTCTCACCTGTCCCTGTCTCAACTGTCCTGGCTGACCTGTCCTGTCTCACCTGTCCCCTCACCTGCCCAGGTACCTGCTGTGCCACTTCTCACTCACCTGTCACACCTGTCTCACCTGTCCCTGTCTCACCTGTCCCTGTCTCACCTGTCCCTGTCACCTGTCCCTGTCTCACCTGTCCTGTCTCACCTGTCCCTGTCTCACCTGTCCCTGTCACCTGTCCCTGTCTCACCTGTCCCTGTCTCACCTGTCCCTGTCTCACCTGTCCCCCCTCACCTGTCCCTGTCACCTGTCCCTGTCTCACCTGTCCCTGTCTCACCTGTCCCTGTCTCACCTGTCCCTGTCACCTGTCCCTGTCTCACCTGTCCTGTCTCACCTGTCCCCTCACCTGCCCAGGTACCTGCTGTACCACTTCCCGCTCACCTGTGCCCTCCTGGGGGTCGTGGGCAATTGGACCCTCCTGGCTCTGCTGACCCTGGGGGGGTACCTGCAGTGGGGGAGGGGCAGCCCCTGGCCCCGCCCCCCCCGCGCCCCCCTGCAGGTGAGTCTGGGGGTGGGAGAGGGGGGGAGGGGTTTGGGGGAGGGGCTTTGCTCACCTGTGACCCCTCCCCCCCACAGGACACGAGGAGCGAAGGGACCGGAGACCCCCCTGGGGAGGGGGAGGGGCAAGGTGAGGGCCGGGGGGGGCTTTGGGGGGGCTTTCAGGGGGGAATAGAGGGGGAGGGGAGATTTGGGGGGCTAAGGGGGTGGGGGAGGGTCTGAGGGAGTTGGGGGGGCTTTGGGGGGTGGGGCAGAGGGTTTGGGGGGCTGGGGGGGAGGGGCTTTGGGACAAGGACTTTTTTGGGGGGTTTTGGGGGCAAAAAATGGGGGGTTCGGGGGATTTTTCATGGGGGAGGGGAGGTTTTGGGGAGTCTTAGGGGGGATTTGGGGGGGTGTTAAAGTGATTTCCCCCCCCCAGATTCCTCAGAATGCCCCCAGAGTTCGGAAGAGCCCGAAATTGTGGGACCCTCGGAGCCAGACGAAGGTGGGGGAGGGAGGGGCCCTGCACCCCCAAAAACACCCCCAAATTCCCCTCCCTGGGCTGGGGGAGGGGCAGGTTTGGGGGGAGGGGCCCACATTTGGGGGGGAGGGGCAACGATTTGCAGGGAAGGGGCCAAAATTTGGGGGGACACACCCAGGTTCTGTGGGGAGGGGCCCGAAATTCAGGGGAGAACCCCCTGATTTTGGGGTGGGGGCCCCGGATTTGGGGGGGAACACCCAGATTATGGGGGGGGGGGGCGGGGGGCTCAGATTGCCGGTAGGGCCCCCCCAGGTTTGGGTTGGGGGTCTCACAGCCCTTCCACCCACCAGATCCCCCCCTGCTCGTAGCCGCAAATGCCCCCCCCCAAGGTAAGGAAGAGGAGGAGAGGTGGGGGATGAGGGGGTCGGGGACAGGAGGGGTCACCCTCACGGCCCCCCCCCTCCCCCCGGAGCGCCCCTCCCCCCGCCAGCGCCATCTCTGCTCCAGCTCCTGAACCCCCTCCCCAAATTAGGGGGGACCCCAATAAACGCCCCTCCCCCACCTCCAGTGGGCGTGGCCTCGGTTTGGGGAGGGGGGGAGGGGACGCTGACCCCCATTTTGGGGGGGGATGGGACCCCCTGGGTGGGGGGTGGGGGTAAAGGGGGAGACTCTCAGGTGGGGGGAGGAGAGGTGGGGGGGACCCAAAATCCGCCTGGACCCCCTATATCTGCCCCAGGACCCCCCAAATCCACCCCAGGACCCCCCAACACCCCCCTCCTGACTCCCTCCCGTCCCCCCCAACCCTCTTAGGACCCCTTCGAAATGCCCTGCAGGATTTTCGGGTCAGTTTAAGAGTCTCGGGACCACCTTAAGGACCTCGGGACCTTTTGGGGGTCCTTTGCTCACATTTTAGTGCCGCTTTCAAGGTTTTTTTCGCACCATTTTGGGGCCGTTTCGGGTTATTTTCGGCTCCTGTCCCGTTTCCGCGCTCGGGACGCGATCGCGTCTCGCTTTCTGTCCCCCCCGGGCCGCCGTCACCGGGGCCGCTCACGTGACCGGCGCGCCGGCTGTCACGTGACCGGCCGGGCCGTGATGGCGGCGGGCGGCGAGGCCGGGCCCGGCCGGGCCCTCGAGGCGCTGCTGGAAATGGGATTCGGGGCTCGCCGGGCGTGAGAGACCGACCGGGGGCACCGGGGAGGGAACGGGGTGAAGCGCGGGGCAACAGGGGAGGCGGCCTGGGTACTCCCTGGGTACTCCCCGTCGCTCCGGTAACCGGGAGAGAGGTTTTGGGATGCGACACGGGACACCGGGAAGGGACTCAGGGTATCCTGGGATGGGCTCCGGTAACGCGGGGAGAGGCTTCGGTAACCGGGAGAGTCGCCCTGGGGACCCCCAAGAGGGTCCCGGTGGCTCCGGTAACCGGGAGAGGGGTCGAGGGGGGGCTCCGATAACCGAGAGAGGCGCCCCAGGATGGGACCTGGAGGGAACACGGAACACGGGGAAGAGGCTCCGGTAGCTCCGGTAACCTCGGGAAGGGAGTCGGGAGGGGTCCAGGTGGCTCCGGTGACAGGGACAGGGGCCCTGGGATGGGACCCGGTAACCGGGGGGGCCCCGGCGGAGTCCCGGTGTTAACGAGGGGTCCCCGCAGGGCGAAGGCGCTGGCGCTGACCGGGAACCGCGGGGTGGAACCGGCCATGGACTGGTGAGGGGGACCCCCGAAACACCCCAAAAGTGCCCGCGACCCCCAAAAACTCCCTAAAACCCATCCGGGACCCTCCAAAACACCCTGCAGGACCCCACCGGAACCCCCCAAAATCCACCTGTGACACCCCAAAAAACACCCGGAACCCCCAACCCCCTTCCCGGACCCCTTTGAGACCCTCCCAACCTCCCCCAAATTCCCCAGGACCCTCCTGAGACCCCCCCAAGCCCCCCTGACCCCCCCGTTCCCCCCCCAGGCTGGTGGCCCACGAGGACGACCCCGACTCGGACTCAGACCCTGAACTGCCCCCAGGTTTTGGGATCCCCGGGGGGATCCCCCCGAGTTTGGGGGGGCCCCGACAGCCCCAGGAGGAGGACGAGACCCAGAAGTGAGTGTGGGGGTCACCCCCAAATGTGGGGGGTTGGGGGGGGGCTTGGGATTTGAAGGGGGGGGTTCCCTTGGGTTTGAGGGTGTCTTGGGTTTGGGGTTTTGGGGGAGCCCCCGGGTTTGAGGGGTGGATTGGGGGGGTTTCTCCCTGGGTTTGGGGCTTCAGGGGGGTGTCCCAGATTTCGGGGTGGCCCCCAGGTTTCTGTTGGCTGCAGGACAGGAGCAGGGGGGGCTTGGTGGTTGGGGGTTCAGGGAGGGTGTCCCCAGTGGTTTTGGGGGGTTCAGGGGGGTGTCCCAGTCCTGGGGAGTCCCTCCCTGATGTCGGGGTGTCCCCCCCGATGTCGGGGTGTCCCCTCCTGATGTCGAGGTGCCCCCCATGCTCCTGGTGACCTGGGCAGGAGCGGGAGCGGCGGCACCAGGGGGGTTCAGTGTCCCCCCAAGTTTGGGGGTTCGGCGAGGGTTTCCTCAGTGGTTTGGGGGGTTCAAGGGGGTGTCCCAGTTTCAGGGTGTCCCCCCCCGATGTCGGGGTGCCCCCCAGGCTCCTGTTGGCCATGGAGCAGGAGTGGGAGCGGTTGTGCCGGTGGGGTTCAGTGTCCCCCAAGTTTGGGGGTTCAGAGAGGGTTTCCCCCGGGGTTTTGGGGCCTCCCCTGTTTCGGGGTGTCCCCCCCTGATGTCGGGGTGCCCCCCAGGCTCCTGTTGGCGGCGGGGCAGGAGCGGGAGCGGCGGCGCCGGGGGCAGGAGCTGTCGCGGCTGCGGGAGTGGCGCCGGGACGAGGAGCGGCGCCGGGCGGCCGAGGAACGGCGCCGGGACCACGCCGAGGAGAGGGCGGCCCGGTGAGGGGGGGGCCCCAAAAATCCCGGGAGACACCCCAGGAATCCAACCCGGAGTCCTCCGAGCTCCCAACTTCCTTCCAGACCCTTGGGGTCACCCCAAAACCTCCAGAGACTCCCCCCAAACCTTCCCCTCAGGCCCCCACGGTCACCCCAAAACCTTCAGGCCCCCCCCTAAACCCCCCCCTTAGACCCCCAAGGTCACCCCAAAAACTTCAGACCCCCCCCAAACCTCCCCCTTAGGCCCCCAAGGTCACCCCAAAAACTTCAGACCCCCCCCAAACCTCCCCCTTAGGCCCCCACGGTCACCCCAAAACCTTCAGAGAACCCCCCCAAACCTCCCCCTTAGACCCTCAGGGTCACCCTCAGGGACCGTCCAGACCCTTGGGGACCCCTCAGAGTCACCCCAAAACTCCAAGGGACCCACAAAACTCCCCCCCAGAGCTCTGGGGACCCCCAAGCCCTCCCCTCTTTAGACCCCCAGAGTCACCCCAAAACCCTTGGGGACCTCCCTAAGTCCCCCCAGACCCCCATGGACCCCCTCACAACCCCCCTTAGACCTCCCCAAAACCCCCGGGGACCCCCCAGCCTCTCCCCAGACCCCCAGGATCACCCCAAAACCTCCAGAGACCCCCTCCCCCCAAACCTCCCCCAGGGACCCCCCAGACCCCCCCCAAGCCCCTCCAAAATCCAGGAATTTCCCCCCAGGCAGCGGGTGAAGGAGAAGATCGAGCGGGACAAGGCCGAGAGAGCACAGAGGGTGAGAGAGGGGGGATCCCAAAGGATTGGGGGGATCCCAAAGGATTGGGGGGGATCCCAAAGGATTGGGGGGGATCCCAAAGGATTGGGGGGATCCCAAAGGATTGGGGGGATCCCCAGGGATTGGGGGGGATCCCAAAGGACTGGGGGGGATCCCAAAGGATTGGGGGGATCCCCAGGGATTGGGGGGATCCCCAGGGATTGGGGGGATCCCAAAGGATTGGGGGGATCCCCAGGGATTGGGGGGATCCCAAAGGACTGGGGGGGATCCCCAGGGATTGGGGGGATCCCAAAGGATTGGGGGGATCCCAAAGGATTGGGGGGATCCCCAGGGATTGGGGGGGATCCCAAAGGACTGGGGGGGATCCCAAAGGATTGGGGGGATCCCAAAGGATTGGGGGGATCCCAAAGGATTGGGGGGGATCCCCAGGGATTGGGGGGTATCCCAAAGAATTGGGGGGATCCCAAAGGACTGGGGGGGATCCCAAAGGATTGGGGGGATCCCAAAGAATTGGGGGGATCCCAAAGGATTGGGGGGGATCCCCAGGGGTTAGGAGGGTCCTGAGGGATTGGGGGGATCCCAAAGGGATTGTGGGGATCCTTCTGAGACCCAGCAGATCCCACCGGGATCGAGGGGGATCCAGCAGGACCTGCCAGGACCCAGCAGGTCCTGCTGGGATCACATGGGGGGGGGGGTGGTCGAGTGGATCCCCAACCCCTCCCTCCCCCCAGTTCGCCCCCTCCCCCGCCGAGCCCCCCCCCCAGACCCCTCCCCCCGGGGCGGAGCCGCCGGCGCCGCGGGAATACGACGAGTGCCGGATCCAGGTACGGAGCGGGGGGATCCCCCGGGATCTGGGGGGATCCAGAGGAGTCCTGAGGGATTGGGGGGGGAGATCCCAAGGGATCCAGGGGCTTCCCAAGGGATCGGAGGGGTCCTGTGGGAATACAGCCAGTGCCGGATCCTGGTACAGAATGGGGGGATCCCAAAGGATTCAGGGGGGAATCCTGAAGGATTTTTGGGGGTATCCAGGGGGGTCCCAATGGATTGGGAAGGATCCAGGGGGGATCTGGGTGATTGGGAAGGATCCAGGGGGGTCCTGAGGGATTGGGGGGTCCTGAAGGACGTTGGGGATCGGGGAGATTCAGGGGGGACTGGGTGGGATCCTGAGGGATTGGGGGGGGACCACCTGAATTATCCAGGGAGAGCTCCCGAGCAATCTGGGGGATCCCAAACATTCTGGGGGACTGGGGGGGGGGGGGGAACTGCCAACATCCCAGGGGCATCAGGGGGGATCCAGCGGGGTCCCAGGACAGTCCGGGGGGGGGTCGTGAGCATCCGTGGGGGAAATCGGGGGGGGGGGGCGGATCCTGAAGGATTCAGGGGGTCCCAAGGGCTGCAGGGGGGATGTGGGAGATCCCAAAGGATCCAGGGGGACCCGGGGGGGGGTCTCAGGGTGCTCTGCCCCCCTCCCCAGGTCCGTCTCCCGGACGGGCGGGCGCTCACGCAGCGGTTCCGGGCGCGGGAGCCGCTGGCGGCCGTGCGGCTCTTCGTGGAGCTCAACCGGGGCACTGGGAGCACTGGGAGCACTGGGAGCGCCGGAGAACCCCCCCAGGGGGGGCCCCAGAGCCCCCCGGAGCCCTTCAGCCTCCGCACGGCCTTTCCCAAGAGGCTCTTCACCGAGGAGGACATGGAGAAACCCCTCCAGGAGCTGGGTGAGGGATTTGGGGGGGGGGGCTGGAATTGTTTGGGGGACCCCAAGGAGGGTCGGGGGGGGGTCTCTGAGTGGGTTTGGGGGGTCCCTGGCAGGGACTGAGGGGATTCTTAGAATGTTTGGGGAGTCCCTGCAATGTTTGAGGGACCCTGAGGGGGTTTGGGGGGTCCAGGGGGGGGTTTGGGGAGGGGTCTCTTGGGGAGTTCCAGGTGGTTTGGGAGAATCTGGAAGGGGTTTTAGAGGGTCCCTGGGGGAATTGGGGGGTTCTTGGAGGGTCCTTGGAATGTCTGGAGGGACTTTGGGGGGTCCTTAGGGGGGTCTGGGGGTCCTTGGAGGATCCTTGAAATGTTTGGGGGTGTCTCAAGGGGATTTGGGGGGGTCCCTGAGGAGGCTGGGGGGGGTCCTTGGGGTGTCTGGGGGGTCCTTGGAATGTTTGGGGGTCCCCAAGGGGGGTTTGAGTGTTTGGGGGCTCCCAGGTTCCTGGGGCAGTTTCAGGGGGGTCTCTGGGGGTCTCTCAGGCTTTGGGGGTCCCACTGTTGCCTCCCCCCCCCCCCCCCCCACGGTCTGGTCAACTCCGCCGTCGTCATCGTGGCCAAGAAGGAGGGGAGCTGAGGAGGGGGAGGGGCCTGGAGACCCCCAAACCTTCCAGCGGGGACCCCCCCAGGGACCCCCCCACCCAAATAAACCTCAGCTGTGTCGTCCCCCCCCAAAATCCTGTCTCTGTGTCCCCCCCCAAACACACAAGTGGGGGAGGGGGGCAAAGCATCTTCACTGGGGGGTCTCACCCCCTTGTTGCCCCAAAGGAGGGGTCCTGGGGGTTTTGGGGGGTCCTGGTGATATTGGAGGGGTCTGGGGACCCCAACACCCCCCCCCCGAGACCCCCAGACCCAAATAAACCTCAGCTGTGCCCTCCCCCAAAAACAAAATTAGGAAGGCAAAGCAGCTTTATTGGGGGTCCCCCCCCTTGTCACCCTCGGGGGGGGGTTCCGGAGGTTTTGGAGGAGCTCCTGGGGGGGTCCCAGCCCCTCCTCAGGGCTGCTTGGGCACCTGTTTCCCCACGGGGTCCCAGAGGATGACGACGCCCCAGGCCCCCACACCTGAGGGGGGGGACAAGAAGGGGTCACCGGGCTGCCCCTCCCCCCCGGGTCACCCCCCGCCCTCATTAGACCCTTTTCACCCCTCCCTCGTTCCTGTGGGGCCCCCAAACCCCCTCTTATTTTGATCCCCGGTTCTAAGACCCTCCCAAGGCCCCCCCCCCCATCAGTAGAGACCCCCAAACCCTCCCCTAATGGGACACCCCGTTGCCATGGCAACCCCAACCCCCCTTTTTCGGGACCCCCCCCCCCCCAAATCCCCCGATTTCGATGGCCCGGTCCCAAGACACCCCTCGTTACCATGGCAACCCCCACCCTCCCTTTTAAATACTCCGGGACCCCCCCGCTTCCTTCGGAACCCCCAAACCCTCCCCCGAGCCCTCCCATGAGCCCCCCACCCCCCCCATGCCCCTCCCGTTGCCATGGAAACGCCAACCCGCCCTCCCTCCCTCTTCCTTATCACCCACACCCCCAATTCCCCCCCCCCAAAACCTCCCCCGTCGCTCACTGATGGCGAAGGTGATCTGAGCGATGGTGCCCATGGACGGCGGGATCCCCCTTTTCATGCTGCTCCGCGGGCCCTGGTACAGCCACGCCGCCGCCAGGAGCAGCCCCGCGCCGCACACCAAGCGGCAGCTCAGGCAGCCCCCGAAGAGCGGCCGCGGCTGCGCCGGCGCCGGCCCCGACTCAGGCGAGACCTCCCCGGGGCGTGACATGGCGGCGCCGGAAGAGGCGCCGGAAGTGCGCGCCGCTAACTCGGGTCCGTGTAGCGCTGGTCACGCGGCTCCGCGTCCCGCCACGAAGGTTCCGCCTGATTAACGGGGGGAGTTAACGGAAGGTTTTAGGGGCGTCGTTACCGAAGGCCTCCCGGTGCTGACGTCACTCCCGCCGCAGCGGGGCCTGAACTGCCGCTGACCCCGCGCGCAGTGAGGCCTTCCCGTGAGGGGACACGGCGGCGCCGGAAGTATGTAACGTGAAACGAGTCCGTGCGTTGTAACACCAGTCAGTTAAACCAGTCGGTGAGCAAACCGCGCCCCGCACTGACGGTTCCGCCTGGCAGTTACCGGGGGTCGTTACCGGGAGTCGTTACCGGGAGTTGGGGGGGGGGAGGGGTGAGTCGCCCGGTGATGACGTCACTTTCGCCACGGCACGGGCCGCCGCGCCACGTTCTCGTCGGTCTCAGCCGCCTCCCGCAGAGCCGCCATGATCAGCTCGTTGTGGCGGCGCCGCTCCGCCAAAACCTGCGAGTTCGCCTCGGGAAGGGCCTGGAAAGGGGGACACAAAAGGGGTCACGGGGGTCTCCCGCCCCCCACGGGAGTCCCGAGGAGCCGTCGGCGGTACCTTGAGGCTGTCCAGGCGGTCCTGCTCGCCCCCGGCCATCGCCACCCAGAAAAACAGCCCCAGCGCCACCGGGGCGGCCCCGCGGGCGAGCGCCAGGGCCCAGCGAGCGGCCGCCATTGAACCCCCCGCGGCAACTTCCGGGGAGGGGCCGCCCTGGAGGGGCCGCTCTGGCCGGGCGGGATCATAGAGAGGGGATGTGGGAGGACCGCGGGACACCCCCACACAAAGGAAGGGGAGAGGAGACCCCTAAAAAGAGGGACTGGGGGGTCCCTGGCGAGGGGTGGAGGGTCCTTGGAATGTTTGGGGGGGGGTTGAGAGGAGCTTGGTCGGTCCCTGAGGGGGTTTGGGGGTTACTTGGAATGTTTGGAGAGGGTTCCTGGGGGAGGTCTTTGGACTATTTGGGCGGTTCCTGGAGGGGTTTGAGGGGTCCTTGGAATGCCTGGGAAGGGGGTCATGGACCTCCCCACCCACTGGGAAAAGGGCCCCGGACCCTCCCCCATCGTTGCGAATGGGATCGCGGACCCCTTCCTAGGAATGGAAGAAGGATCACGCCCCCTCCCCAGGAATGGGGGTGATGGATCCCCCCGACCACTGGGAAAGGGGTCACGATAACGAGGGTCGCGCTGGTAACGAAGAACGACACGAGAAAGGGGATTTTTGAGCACTTTATTAACGATTTTAAGATCCAAACCGGCCTCCCCGGAGCCCCTGCGGTGCCCGCGCGGTCCAGCGACGTCTCCCCGTCCCCATGCGGACCCTGTGGGGCAGAAAAGCGGCGGTGAAACGGCGGCCCCGGGACTCCTTGGAGCCCCCCGGGCAGGGTGGGTCTGTCTGTCTGTCCCGGCGTGTGAGGGTGGGACCGGCGGACGCGACCGCCGGCACCGAAGACTTCGCGCCGGTCTCTGCTTTCCCTCCGCACATCACAGGCCCCGGCACGGGACCGCCGGAGCCCGCCAAGAACGGGAGGAACCTTCCCGGTGATCCCCGAGCCGCCCCCCCAAAAACCGACCCTGCTCCAGACCCGCGGCCTCCCGGCGCGGAAAAGAGACCAAAACCCTGCGCCTGGTATTTATATACCCTCGGTTGTAGGCGGGGCCGCAGCGCTACCCACCAATCAGAGAGGCCTCCAATCAGAGGCGGAGGCGCGCGGGCACGGGCCAATGGAGACCCGTGGAGAGAGGGAAGGGCAGGGTTATGGACCCGGAAGTGAAGGCAAACCGGAAGCGGGTCCCTAAGACCACGTGGGAGCGCGATGGGGATTGGGGGGAAAATCAACCGGCCCCGGACGGTGAACGGAGGGTCCGGGAGGGTCCCGGGGGGGCCTGGTGGGGTCCGGGGGGACGAGAATAAACGTGGGGGTGTCGCGTGTTCCGGTGGGATCGGGAGGCGCGGGGTGGGGGATGTTCCGGTGCCCGTTAACCCCCTGTGCCCCTCCAGGAGCTCCGTAAGAAGCTGTTCAAGCGGCGGCGGGAGCTGGCGCGGGGGCGGCGGCAGAAGCGGCGGTGAGACACCCCCCCTACCCTTTCCCCCCGCGGTGCCTACCCAGCCGGTGCCGGTGGCTGAGGGGGGTCCCTGGGGTGTCTCCGGTGCAGGTCGGGCCCGGCGGTGTCGGTGCCGCCCCCGCTGTGGGGGAAGAGGCGGCGGAAGGAGCTGAAGCGGCTCCGGGGAGCGGCGAAACGGGGTGAGAATTCTGAAGGGGGGCACCAGGGGTGTCCCGCGGGGGGGTGGGACACGACTGGGGACATCTCTGACCCCCTCGCCGGTGTCCCCCCAGCGCTGGAGGCGGCGGCGGCCGCGGGGAAAAAACCGGAGATGGAAACGAGAAAGGGGAAAAGCGGCGACGTGGAGATGGAAGAGGAGGAGCCCCTGGGGACAGCGGGGACAGCCACGGGGACGGCAGAGACGCCCCCGGGGACATCCCTGGGCACCGGGGGCACCTGACCCGCACCGGGGTCACTGGTGTCCCCTCCCCCTCAGCAGTGGCACGGGTGTCACCTCCCTGGCACCGGTTTGTCACTGGGGTCACCAGTGTCACCTCCCCAGCACTGGGGCCACCTGTCCTTCACTGGGTCACCCGACCCTCCCCGGGGTCACCTGAGTCCCACCAGTGTCACCAGTTTGTCACTGGGGTCACCAGGGGGGCACCAGTGTCACGTCCCTCTCCCCAGTGTCACCGGGGGCACTGGGGACACCGGCGTCACCTTCTTGTCACCAGTTCATCCCCAGGGTCACTGGTGTCCCCTCCCCAGTGGCACTGGGGACACCTCCTGGTACCAGAGTCCCACTGGGGTGCCCAGTTTGTCACCAGGGTCACTTTGGGGGCTGATTCCCAGTTGTTGCTGCTTATTGTTATTATTTAATGATTCATTAAAATATTCCCGTTTATTTTCTTTGTCCATCGTTGTCGACGCCGTCCCCGGAGAACAAGGAGACCGGGGCTGGAAAACTCCCAGGTTGGGCTTTGGAGCCCCAGTGCCCCCAGTTCACACCAGTGACCCCAGCCTGTGTCGCCAGTTCAGACCAGTGACTCCGGTCTGTGTCCCCAGTCCCTTGCCACTGTCCCCAGTTCACACCAGTCTCCCCAGTTCACACCAGCAATCAAGTCGGTGGCTCTGTCTGTCTGTGTGTCTGTCTGAGGGGGAGAGGGGACACCCCATGGGGGGAAGGGGACACCCCAAGGGGGAGGAGGGGACACCCCTGGGGGGGCGCCTTTCCCTGTGACACCGGGGGGGGGCGGAACCTCCGCAGGGCGGAACGATCGTGCGCGGGCGCGGGGGGAGAGCGCGGGGTGAGGCCCCTCCCGGCGCATGCGCAGCCGCCCCGGCCCGGCCGCCGCCGCCATGTCGGCGCTGTGCGACCCCCCGGGCGGCGCGAGCCCCCCCAGACCCCCCCTCAGGTACCCCTGAGACCCCCCCGG
>NW_024103945.1:0-12721 GCF_003945595.2 Pipra filicauda
TTTCAGCCCTGCACTGCAATGGCCGGTCCAACCTCCTGAAAAATTCAGTCCAGATGAAGATTCCTGCCAGACAAAAGGTGCCACCACAGAAACCTCTTGCTGCCCAAGAAGTGCCCAGGCTACCCCACAACTACACCTGAAGCCAAAGTTCCAGACTTTTTTTCCTGGTGGAAAGAGCTGCTGATCCCTTTTTTCTGCCCTGCACTGCAATGGCCGGTCCAACCTCTTGAAAAATAGAATCCCAATGAAGATTCCTGCCACACAAAAGGTGCCACCACAGAAACCTCTTGCTGCCCAAGAAGTGCCCAGGCTGCCCCAACAACTGCACCTCCAAGCGAAAGCTTCCATACTATTTCTCCTGGGGGAAAGAGCTGCTGATCCCTTTTTTCAGCCCTGCACTGAAATGACTGGTCCCACCTCCTGTAATATTGAATGCAAATGAAGATTCCTGCCAGACAAAAGGTGCCACCACAGAAAGGTCTTGCTGCCCAAGAAATGCCTAAGCTGCCCCAACAACTGCACCTCCAAGCCAAAGCTTCCAGACTTTGTTTCCTAGTGGAAAGAGCTGCTGATCCCTTTTTCCAGCCCTGCACTGCAATGTCCGGTCCCACCTCCTGAAAAATAGAATCCAAATGAAGATTCCTGCCAGACAAAAGGTGCCACCACAGAAATCTCTTGCTGCCCAAGAAGTGCCCAGGCTGCCCCAACAACTACACCTGAAGCCAAAGGTTCCAGACTTTTTCTCCTGGTGGAAAGAGCTGCTGATCCCTTTTTTCTGCCCTGCGCTGGAATGACTGGTCCCACCTCCTGAAAAATAGAATCCAACTGAAGATTCCTGCCAGACAAAAGGTGCCACCACAGAAAACACTTGCTGCCCAAGAAGTGTCCAGGCTGCCCCACCAACTACACCTCAAGGCCAAAGGTTCCAGACTTTTTTTCCTGGTGGAAAGAGCTGCTGATCCCTTTTTTCTGCCCTGCGCTGGAATGACTGGTCCAACCTCCTAAAAAATTTTCTACAAATGAAGATTCCTACCAGACAAAAGGTGCCACCACAGAAACCTCTTGCTGCCCAAGAAATACCCAGGCTGCCCCAAAAACTGCACCTCCAAGCCAAAACTTCCAGACTTTTTTTCCTGGTGGAAGGAGCTGCTGATCCCTTTTTTCTGCCCAGCGCTGGAATGCCCGGTCCCACCTCCTAAAAAATAGAATCCAGCTGAAGATTCCTGACAGACAAAAGGTGCCACCAGAGAAATCTCTTTGCTGCCCAAGAAGTGCCCAGGCTGCCCCACCAACTGCACCTCCAAGCTAAACCTTCCAGACTTTTTTTCCTGGTGGAAAGAGCTGCTGATCCCTTTTTTCTTCCCTGCACTGCAATGGCCCGTCCCACCTCCTGAAAAATAGAATCCAACTCAAGATTCCTGCCAGACAAAAGGTGCCCCCACAGAAACCTCTTGCTGCCCAAGAAGTGCCCCGGCTGCCCCAACAACTGCACCTCCAAGCCAAAGGTTCCAGACGTTTTTCCTGGTGGAAAGAGCTGCTGATCCCTTTTTTCTGCCCTGCGCTGGAATGACTGGTCCCACCTCCTGAAAAATAGAATCCAGCTGAAGATTCCTGACAGACAAAAGGTGCCCCCACAGAAACCTCTTGCTGCCCAAGAAGTACCCAGGCTGCCTCAACAACTGCACCTCCTAGCCAAAACTTCCAGACTTTCTTTCCTGGTGGAAAGAGCTGCTGATCCCTTTTTTCAGCCCTGCACTGCAATGGCCGGTCCCACCTCCTAAAAAATAGAATCCAACTCAAGATTCCTGCCAGACAAAAGGTGCCACCACAGAAACCTCTTGCTGCCCAAGAGCTACCCAGGCTGCCCCAACAACTGCACCTCCAAACCAAAGCTTCCAGACTTTTTTTCCTGGTGGAAAGAGCTGCTGATCCCTTTTTTCTGCCCTGCGCTGCAATGGCCGGTCCCACCTCCCAAAAAATTTATTACAAATGACGATTCCTGCCAGATAAAAGGTGCCACCACAGAAACCTCTTGCTGCCCAAGAAGTACCCAGGCTGCCCCAAAAACTGCACCTCCAAACCAAAGCTTCCAGGCTTGTTTTGCTGGTGGAAAGAGCTGCTGATCCCTTTTTTCAGCCCTGCACTGCAATGGCCGGTCCCACCTCCTGAAAAATAGAATCCAACTGAAAATTCCTACCAGACAAAAGGTGCCACCACAGAAATCTCCTGCTTCCCAGATAGTGCCCAGGCTGCCCCAAGAACTGCACCTCCAAACCAAAGCTTCCAGACTTTTTTTCCTGGTGGAAAGAGCTGCTGATCCCTTTTTTCTGCCCTGTGCTGGAATGATCGGTCCCACCTCCTAAAAAATTTATTACAAATGAAGATTCCTGCCAGACAAAAGTTGCCACCACAGAAACCTCTTGCTGCCCAAGAAGTGCCCAGGCTGCCCCAACAACTACACCTCAAGGCCAAAGGTTCCAGACTTTTTTTGCTGGTGGAAAGAGCTGCTGATCCCTTTTTTCTGCCCTGTACTGCAATGGCCGGTCCAACCTCCTGAAAAATAGAATCCAACTGAAGATTCCTGCCAGACAAAAGGTGCCACCACAGAAACCTCTTGCTGCCCAAGAAGTACCCAGGCTGCCCCAACAACTGCACCTCCAAACCAAAGCTTCCAGACTTTTTTTCCTGGTGGAAAGAGGTGCTGATCCCTTTTTTCTGCCCTGTGCTGGAATGACCGGTCCCACCTCCTGAAAAATAGAATCCAACTGAAGATTCCTGACAGACAAAAGGTGCCACCAGAAAAATCTCTTTGCTGCCCAACAAGTGCCCAGGCTGCCCCAAAAACTGCACCTCCAAACCAAAGCTTCCAGACTTTTTTTCCTGGTGGAAAGAGCTGCTGTTCCCTTTTTTCATCCGTGCGCTGCACTGGCCTGTCCCACCATCTGAAAAATTTACTCCAACTGAAGGTTCCTGCCAGACAAAAGGTGCCACCACAGAACCTCTTGCTGCCCAAGAAGTACCCAGGCTGCCCCAACAACTGCACCTCCAAGCCAAAACTTCCAGACTTTGTTTCCTGGTGGAAAGAGCTGCTGATCCCTTTTTTCTGCCCTGCACTGCAATGACTGGTCCCACCTCCTGAAAAATTGAATGCAAATGAAGATTCCTGCCAGACAAAAGGTGCCACCACAGAAAGGTCTTGCTGCCCAAGAAGTGCCCAGGCTATCCCAACAACTACACCTGAAGCCAAAGGTTCCAGACTTTTTTTCCTGGTGGAAAGAGCTGCTGATCCCTTTTTTCAGCCCTGCGCTGCAATGGCCGGTCCACCTCTTGAAAAATTCAGTCCAGATGAAGATTCCTGCCAGAGAAAAGGTGCCACCACAGAAACCTCTTGCTGCCCAAGAAGTGCCCAGGCTGCCCTACCAACTGCACCTCCAAGGGAAAGCTTCCAGACTTTTTTTCCTGGTGGAAAGAGCTGCTGATCCCTTTTTTCAGCCCTGCACTGCAATGGCCGGTCCCACCTCCTGAAAAATAGAATCCCAATGAAGATTCCTGCCACACAAAAGGTGACACCACAGAAAGGTCTTGCTGCCCAAGAAGTGCCCAGGCTGCCCCAACAACTACAACTCATGGCCAAAGGTTCCAGACTTTTTTTCCTGGGGGAAAGAGCTGCTGATCCCTATTTTCAGCCCTGTACTGCAATGGCCGGTCCAACCTCTTGAAAAATTCAGTCCAGCTGAAGATTCCTGCCAGACAAAAGGTGCCACCACAGAATCCTGTTGCTGCCCAAGAAGAGCGCAGGCTGCCACAAAAACTGCACCTCCAAGCCAGAGCTTCCAGACTTTTTTTCCTGGTGGAAAGAGCTGCTGATCCCTTTTTTCTGCCCTGCGCTGGAATGACCGGTCCCACCTCCTAAAAAATTTCCTCCAGCTGAAGATTCCTACCAGACAAAAGGTGCCACCACAGAAACCTCTTTGCTGCCCAAGAAGTGCCCAGGCTGCCACAAAAACTGCACCTCCAAGCCAAAGGTTTCAGACTTTTTTTCCTGGTGGAAAGAGCTGCTGATCCCTTTTTTCTGCCCTGCACTGCAATGGCCGGTCCAACCTCTTGAAAAATTCAGTGCAGATGAAGATTCCTGCCAGACAAAAGGTGCCACCACAGAAACCTCTTGCTGCCCAAGAAGTGCCCAGGCTGCCCTACCAACTGCACCTCCAAGGGAAAGCTTCCAGACTTTTTTTCCTGGGGGAACGAGCTGCTGATCCCTTTTTTCAGCCCTGCACTGCAATGACTGGTTCCACCTCCTGAAAAATTGAATGCAACTGAAGATTCCTGCCAGACAAAAGGTGCCACCACACAAAACTCTTGCTGCCCAAGAAGTGCCCAGGCTGCCCCACCAACTGCACCTCCAAGCCAAAGGTTCCAGACTATTTTTCCTGGTGGAAAGAGCTGCTGATCCCTTTTTTCTGCCCTGCACTGCAATGGCCGGTCCAACCTCTTGAAAAATTCAGTCCAGATGAAGATTCCTGCCAGAGAAAAGGTGCCACCACAGAAACCTCTTGCTGCCCAAGAAGTGCCCGGGCTGCCCCATCAACTGCACCTCCAAGCCAAAGGTTCCAGACTATTTTTCCTGGTGGAAAGAGCTGCTGATCCCTTTTTTCAGCCCTGCACTGCAATGGCCGGTCCCACCTCCTGAAAAATAGAAATCCAAATGAAGATTCCTGCCAGACAAAAGGTGCCACCACAGAAACCTCTTGCTGCCCAATCAGTGCCCAGGCTGCCACAAAAACTTTACCTCCAGGCCAAAGCTTCCAGACTTTTTTTTCCTGGGGGAAAGAGCTGCTGATCCCTTTTTTCAGCCCTGCACTGCAATGGCCGGTCCAACCTCTTGAAAAATTCAGTCCAGATGAAGATTCCTGCCACACAAAAGGTGCCACCACAGAAACCTCTTGCTGCCCAAGAAGTGCCCAGGCTGCCCCAAGAACTGCATCTCCAAGCCGAAGGTTCCAGACTATTTCTCCTGGGGGAAAGAACTGCTGATCCCTTTTTTCAGCCCTGCACTGAAATGACTGGTCCCACCTCCTGAAAAATTGAATGCAAGTGAAGATTCCTGCCAGACAAAAGGTGCCACCACAGAAATCTCTTGCTGCCCAAGAAGTGCCCAGGCTGCCCCATCAACTACACCTCAAGGTCAAAGCTTCCAGACTTTTTTTCCTGGTGGAAAGAGCTGCTGATCCCTTTTTTCAGCCCTGCACTGCAATGGCCGGTCCAACCTCTTTAAAAATAGAATCCCAATGAAGATTCCTGCCAGACGAAAGGTGCCACCACAGAAATCTCTTGCTGCCCAAGACGTGCCCGGGCTGACCCAACAACTGCACCTCCAAGCCAAAGACGTGCCCGGGCTGACCCAACAACTGCACCTCCACCTCCAGACTTTTTTTCCTGGTGGAAAGAGCTGCTGATCCCTTTTTTCAGCCCTGCACTGCAATGGCCGGTCCCACCTCCTGAAAAATAGAATCCCAATGAAGATTCCTGCCAGACAAAAGGTGCCACCACAGAAAGGTCTTGCTGCCCAAGAAGTGCCCAGGCTGCCCCAACAACTACAACTCATGGCCAAAGGTTCCAGACTTTTTTTCCTGGGGGAAAGAGCTGCTGATCCCTTTTTTCAGCCCTGCACTGCAATGGCCGGTCCCACCTCCTGAAAAATAGAATCCCAATGAAGATTCCTGCCAGACAAAAGGTGCCACCACAGAAACCTCTTGCTGCCCAAGAACTGCCCAGGCTGCCCCAACAACTACAACTCATGGCCAAAGGTTCCAGACTTTTTTTCCTGGGGGAATGAGCTGCTGTTCCCTTTTTTCAGCCCTGCACTGCAATGGCCGGTCCAACCTCTTGAAAAATTCAGTCCAGATGAAGATTCCTGCCAGACAAAAGGTGCCACCACAGAAACCTCTTTCTGCCCAAGAAGAGCCCAGGCTGCCACAAAAACTGCACCTCCAAGCCAGAGCTTCCAGACGTTTTTTCCTGGTGGAAAGAGCTGCTGTTCCCTTTTTTCAGCCCTGTACTGCAATGGCCGGTCCAACCTCTTTAAAAATAGAATCCCAATGAAGATTCCTGCCAGACAAAAGGTGCCACCACAGAAACCTCTTGCTGCCCAAAAAGTGCCCGGGCTTCCCCAAAAACCACCTGCAAGCCAAAGTTCCACACTTTTTTTCCTGGTGGAAAGAGCTGCTGATCCCTTTTTTCTGCCTTGCGCTGGAATGACTGGTCCCACCTCCTAAAAAATTTACTCCAGCTGAAGATTCCTACCAGACAAAAGGTGCCACCATAGAAACCTCTTTGCTGCCCAAGAAGTGCCCAGGCTGCCACAAAAACTGCACCTCCAAGCCAAAGCTTTCAGACTTTTTTTCTTGGTGGAAAGAGCTGCTGATCCTTTTTCACCCCTGCACTGCAATGGCCGGTCCAACATCTTGAAAAATTCAGTCCAGATGAAGATTCCTGCCAGACAAAAGGTGCCACCACAGAAACCTCTTGCTGCCCATGAAGTGCCCCGGCTGCCCCAACAACTACACCTGAAGCCAAAGGTTCCAGACTTTTTTTCCTGGGGGAAAGAGCTGCTGATCCCTTTTTTCAGCCCTGCACTGAAATGATTGGTCCCACCTCCTGAAAAATTAACTCCAGCTGAAGATTCCTGCCAGACAAAAGGTGCCACCACAGAAAACTCTTGCTGCCCAAGAAGTGCCCAGGCTGCCCCATCAACTACACCTCAAGGCCAAAGGTTCCAGACTTTTTATCCTGGTGGAAAGAGCTGCTGATCCCTTTTTTCAGCCCTGCACTGCAATGGCCGGTCCCACCTCCTGAAAAATAGAATCCCAATGAAGATTCCTGCCACACAAAAGGTGCCACCACAGAAAGGTCTTGCTGCCCAAGAAGTGCCCAGGCTGCCCCAAAAACTACAACTCATGGCCAAAGGTTCCAGACTTTTTTTCCTGGTGGAAAGAGCTCCTGATCCCTTTTTTCTGCCCTGCGCTGGAATGACTGGTCCCACCTCCTAAAAAATTTCCTGCAACTGAAGATTCCTGCCAGACAAAAGGTGCCACCACAGAAACCTCTTGCTGCCCAAGAAGTGCCCAGGCTGCCCCAACAACTACACCTGAAGCCAAAGGTTCCAGACTTTTTTTCCTGGTGGAAAGAGCTGCTGATTCCTTTTTTCAGCCCTGCACTGCAATGGCCGGTCCCACCTCCTGAAAAATAGAATGCAAATGAAGATTCCTACCAGACAAAAGGTGCCACCACAGAAATCTCTTTGCTGCCCAAGAAGTGCTCAGGCTGCCCTACCAACTTCACCTTCAAGCCAAAGCTTCTAGACTATTTTTCCTGGTGGAAAGAGCTGCTGATCCCATTTTTCAGCCCTGCACTGAAATCACTGGTCCCACCTCCTGGAATATTGAATGCAAATGAAGATTCCTGCCAGACAAAAGGTGCCACCACAGAAACCTCTTGCTGCCCAAGAAGTGCCCAGGCTGCCCTACCAACTACACCTCCAAGGGAAAGCTTCCAGACTTTTTTTCCTGGTGGAAAGAGCTGCTGATCCCTTTTTTCAGCCCTGCACTGCAATGACTGGTTCCACCTCCTGAAAAATTGAATGCAAATGAAGATTCCTGCCAGACAAAAGGTGCCACCACAGAAATCTCTTTGCTGCCCAAGAAGTGCCCAGGCTGCCCCAACAACTACAACTCATGGCCAAAGGTTCCAGACTTTTTTTCCTGGTGGAAAGAGCTGCTGATCCCTTTTTTCTGCCCTGCGCTGGAATGACTGGTCCCACCTCCTAAAAAATTTACTCCAACTGAAGATTCCTGACAGAGAAAAGGTGCCAACAGAGAAACCTCTTGCTGCCCAAGAAGTGCCCAGGCTGACTCACCAACTGCACCTCCAAACCAAAGCTTCCAGACTTTTTCCTGGTGGAAAGAGCTACTGTTCCCTTTTTTCAGCCCTGCACTGCAATGGCCGGTCCAACCTCTTGAAAAATTCAGTCCAGCTGAAGATTCCTGCCAGACAAAAGGTGCCACCACAGAAACCTCTTGCTGCCCAAGAACTGCCCGGGCTGCCCCACCAACTACACCTCAAGGCCAATGCTTCCAGACGTTTTTCCTGGTGGAACGAGCTGCTGTTCCCTTTTTTCAGCCCTGTACTGCAATGGCCGGTCCAACCTCCTGAAAAATAAAATCCAACTGAAGATTCCTACCAGACAAAAGGTGCCACCATAGTAATCTCTTTGCTGCCCAAGAAGTGCCCAGGCTGCCCCAGAAACTACACCTCAAGGCCAAAGGTTCCAGACTTTTTTTCCTGGTGGAAAGAGCTGCTGTTCCCTTTTTTTCTGCCCTTCTCTGCAATGGCCTGTCCCACCTCCGGGAAAATTGAATGCAAATGAAGATTGCTGCCAGACAAAAAGTGCCACCATAGTAATCTCTTTGCTGCCCAAGAAGTGCCCAGGCTGCCCCAGAAACTACACCTGAAGGCCAAAGGTTCCAGACTTTTTTTCCTGGTGGAACGAGCTGCTGTTCCCTTTTTTCAGCCCTGTACTGCAATGGCCAGTCCCACCTCCTGAAAAATAGAATCCAGCTGAAGATTCCTGCCAGACAAAAGGTGCCACCACAGAAAATCTTTGCTTCCCAAAACGTGCCCAGGCTGCCACAACAACTGCACCTCCAAGCCAAAGGTTCCAGACTTTTTCCTGGTGGAAAGAGCTGCTGATCCCTTTTTTAAGCCCCGCACTGCAATGGCCGGTCTAACCTCTTGAAAAATTCAGTCCAGATAAAGATTCCTGCCAGACAAAAGGTGCCACCACAGAAACCTCTTGCTGCCCAAGAAGTGCCCAGGCTGCCCCACCAACTACACCTCAAGGCCAAAGGTTCCAGATGTTTTTCCTGGTGGAAAGAGCTGCTGTTCCCTTTTTTCAGCCCTGTACTGCAATGGCCGGTCCAACCTCTTGAAAAATTTACTCCAACTGAAGATTCCTGCCAGACAAAAGGTGCCACCACAGAAACCTCTTGCTGCCCAAGAAGTGCCCAGGCTGCCCCAACAACTACACCTCAAGGACAAAGCTTCCAGACTTTTTTTCTTGGTGGAAAGAGCTGCTGATCCCTTTTTTCAGCCCTGTACTGCAATGGCCTATCCCACCTCCGGGAAAAATAGAATCCAAAGGAAGATTCCTGCCAGACAAAAGGTGCCACCACAGAAACCTCTTGCTGCCCAAGAAGTGCCCAGGCTGCCCCACCAACTGCACCTCCAAACCAAAGTTTCCAGACTTTTTTTCCTGGTGGAAAGAGCTGCTGTTCCCTTTTTTCATCCGTGCGCTGCAATGGCCTGTCCCACCATCTGAAAAATTTACTCCAGCTGAAGGTTCCTGCCAGACAAAAGGTGCCACCACAGAAACCTCTTGCTGCCCAAGAAGTGCCCAGGATGCCCCAAAAACTGCACCTCACAGCCAAAGCTTCAAGACTTTTTTTCCTGGGGGAAAGAGCTGCTGATCCCTTTTTTCTGCCCTGCGCTGGAATGGCCTGTCCCACCTCCTGAAAAATTTACTCCAGCTGAAGATTCCTGCCAGACAAAAGGTGCCACCACAGAAACCTCTTGCTGCCCATGAAGTGCCCAGGCTGCCCCAACAACTGCACCTCAAGGCCAAAGGTTCCAGACTTTTTTTCCTGGTGGAAAGAGCTGCTGATCCCTTTTTTCTGCCCTTCTCTTCAATGGCCTTTCCCACCTCCGGGTAAATTTAATCCAAAGGAAGATTCCTGCCAGACAAAAGGTGCCCCCACAGAAAGACCTTTCCTGCCCAAGACGTGCCCAGGCTGCCCCAACAACTGCACCTCCAAGCCAAAGCTTCCAGACTTTTTTTCCTGGTGGAAAGAACTGCTGATCCCTTTTTTCAGCCCTGCACTACAATGGCCGGTCCAACCTCTTGAAAAATTCAGTCCAGATGAAGATTCCAGCGAGACAAAAGGTGCCACCACAGAAATCTCCTTGCTGCCCAAGAAGTTCCCGGGCTGCCCCAAAAACTGCACCTCCAAACCAAAGCTTCCAGACTTTTTTTCCTGGGGGAAAGAGCTGCTGATCCTTTTTTTCTGCCCTGCGCTGGAATGACTGGTCCCACCTCCTAAAAAATTTCCTCCAACTGAAGATTCCTGACAGACAAAAGGTGCCACCACAGAAACCTCTTGCTGCCCAAGAAGTGCCCAGGCTGCCCCAACAACTACACCTCAAGGCCAAAGGTTCCAGACTTTTTTTCCTGGTGGAAAGAGCTGCTGATCCCTTTTTTCAGCCCTGCTCTGCAATGGCCAGTCCCACCTCCTGAAAAATAGAATCCAGCTGAAGATTCCTGCCAGACAAAAGGTGCCACCACAGAAACCTCTTGCTACCCAAGAAGTACCCAGGCTGCCCCACCAACTGCACCTCCAAGCCAAAGATTCCAGGCTTTTTTTCCTGGTGGAAAGAGCTGGTGATCCCTTTTTTCAGCCCTGCACTGTAAAGGCTGGTCCCACCTGCTGGTAACTGTACTCCAAATAAAGATTCCTGCCAGACAAAAGGTGCCATTACAGAAATCTCTTTGCTGCCCAAGAAGTTCCCAGGTTGCCCCAACAACTACACCTCAAGGCCAAAGGTTCCAGACTTTTTTTCCTGGGGGAAAGAGCTGCTGATCCCTTATTTCAGCCCTGTATTGCAATGGCCGGTCCCACCTCCTGAAAAATTGAATGCAAATGAAGATTCCTGCCAGACAAAAGGTGCCACCACAGAAAGTCTTGCTGTCCAAGAAGTGCCCAGGCTGCCACACGAATTGCACCTGAAGCCAGAGGATCCAGACTTTCTTGCTTGGAGGAAAGGGCTGCTTTTCCTTTTTTTTCAGCCCAGTTCTGCAATGGCAAACTAGATCCAAAAGTTGAATCTAAATGAAGATTGTTGCCAGATAAAAGTTGCCACCACAGAAGCTTTTGCTGCCTAAGAAGTGCCCAGGCTGTCCCACCAACTGCCCCTCAAAGCAAAAGTATACAGGCTTTCTTTCTTGGGATAAAGGCTGTTGTTTCTTTCTTTTCAGGACCCTGCACTCATCTCCCAAAATTGAAGACAAATGATACTTGATCCCAAATATGAGGTGCCCAATCCATGCGTCCCTTGATGCTCTCCCAGTGCCACATCAGGATCCTGTGCAGGAACACGTGCTGCGTTGTCTCCTATGGCAAAAGCAGGTGTTCCCGACTCCAGGGCTCTTGCCCGATCCAGTATGGCAGGAGCAGGGGACGGAGTATCTCGGTGTAAGGGGGGTACTTTTGAATTAGATGATCAAGGGAGCATAGAGGCGTGAGAACGAAATCATAGTAGGATGTGAAACCAGCTAGAGTATGGTACAATGTAACTTCATGGCACAAGCTAATTGTGAGGTCCATTGTGCTTTTTAGCAAGTCAGCTTGATATCCCCTATTATCAGAGCCGAGTTCTTCCTTGGTTTTGCTACCTATTGCAAGATAGATACATCTACCCCTGAAACGCAGTGGTAGAGGTCCTACATAGGGGTGAGAAAGATGATGATGGGAGGAAGATTATGTGGGCAGGGGTCGCTCGCCCCTTGCCCTACAAGTAGGGCACGCGCAGACTGTTGCCATTAGGTAATGATTAGGCGGTGTTTGGCTGCCATTCAGGCCTCACCTTATACTGCGCCCTGGCCCTACGTAGTGTAACGTGGAACTGATAAAAATGGGGTGTCGGGACTGCTGAGTTGAGCGATCCTCATCCTACCACCGAGACTGTGTTGCTCCGCGGGGACGCCCGCTAAGCATGGGTACCGACCAGCTGCTGCAGATCCTGACAGCCCTGGCCTGTCTGTGTGGGTAAGCACAGTTTTTTGATAGGAAGCAACTGAGAGAACAAACTTTTTAATATCCTTTTAGTGTTCCTTTAATTCCCCTTTTATGTTTATAGTAGTTTTCCTTTAGTTTCCCTCTTTACTAACCAATATCGTGTTATCCATAATATTGTGTTAAGATCCTTTTTTGGTATCCCTTTTCACTAGTTAATACTGTATTAAATGCTGTTCGTAGTATTTGTTTTAATGCCACCCGATAAGGTAGTTATTTTGCATCCTTTTTTTTAGTTTTTAATTCCTCTTGCTAAGTTTATTACTATTATTTTTATTCTCACTGTAATAAAAGATATTTTGTGTGTTTGAATATTTCTGGCACTTGTCTTTATTCCGGACATGTATCCAAACGAACTGCTACACTCGGCCTCTCAGTTACTTCTGGCAACAGACTCCATCCCTCCCAGAGCCTTTGGGAGACCTGCCGCAGTCACACACGGGAGCCCCTCTGGCCAGGTCTCCCTGCTGCCGGGGAGGGGCGGGGAAGAGCAGAGCCCGCTCCTCGCCGAGGATGCACATGGCAGCAAAAGGCTGCGGGTAGGAGTGGGAGCCCAGGCCAGTGCAGTCTAAGATTCCCAGGAGCAGGTGGCCCAGCAGCTCTTGTCCCCAAGACACCGGTTCTCAATCCACAGCTCCCGGGAAGCTGCGGCTTTGCCGGAGGAGAAGATCCTTTCTGTGCTGCTGGACAAGATCGTCCAATGACGAAGGCAAGTGTTTCCAACTGCAGGGCTGTCTCTTGAGCCGCCTCTAGAGTAGAATATCAGGGAATATCTCCGCATCTCTGTTCCTTCCTGCGATAGCCTCCATCCCTTCCCC
>NW_024103946.1:0-12696 GCF_003945595.2 Pipra filicauda
CTGCCCCAACAACTGCACCTCAAAGCCAAAGCTTCCAGACTTTTTTTCCTTAGGGAAAGAGCTGCTGTTCCCTTTTCTCAGGCCTGAGCTACAATGGCCTGTCACAACTCCTTAAAAATTTTCTCTAAATGAAGATTCCTGCCAGACAAAAGGTGCCACCACAGAAAGCTCTTTGCTGCCCAAGACGTGCCCAGGCTGCCCCAACAACTGCACCTCAAAGCCAAAGCTTCCTGACTTTTTTTCCTTAGGGAAAGAGCTGCTGTTCCCTTTTTCAGGCCTGCGCTGCAATGGCCGGTCCCACCTCCTGGAAAATTTCCTCTAAATGAAGATTCCTGCCAGACAAAAGGTGCCACCACAGAAAGGTCTTGCCGCCCAAGAAGTGCCCAGGCTGCCCCACCAATTACACCTGAAGCCAAAGCTTCCAGTTTTTTTTTTCCTTAGGGAAAGAGCTGCTGTTCTCTTTTTCAGCCCTGCTCTGCAATGACTGGTCCCACCTCCTGGAAAATGGAAGTTAAATGAAGATTCCTGCCAGACAAAAGGTGCCACCACAGAAAGTTCTTCCTGGCCAAGAAGTGCCCAGGATGGCCCAATAACTGCACCTGAAGCCAAAGCTTCCAGACTTTTTTTCCTGGTGGAAAGAGCTGCTGTTCCCTTTTTTCACCCCTGCGCTGCAATGGCCCGTCCCACCTCTTGAAAAATTGAATCCAAATGAAGATTCCTGCCAGACAAATGGTGCCACAACAGAAAGTTCTTGCTGCCCAAGAAGTTCCCAGGCTGCCCAACCAACCACACCTGAAAGCAAAGCTTCCCGACTTTTTTTCCTGGTGGAAAGAGCTGCTGTTCCCTTTTTTTCAGGCCTGTGATTCAATGGCCTGTCCCACCTTTTGAAGAATTAAATCCAACAGAAGATTCCTGCCAGACAAAAGGTGCCACCACAGAAAATTCTTCCTTCCCAAGAAGTTCCCAGGCTGCCCCAACAACTGTACCTTAAGCCAGAGGATCCAGACTTTTTTCCTTAGGGAAAGAGCTGCTGTTCCATTTTTCAGCCCTGCGCTGCAATGGCCGGTCCCACCTCCTGAAAAATTGAATCCAAATGAAGATTCCTGTCAGACAAAAGGTGCCACCACAGAAAACTCTTCCTGTCCAAGAAGTGTTTAGGCTGCCCCACCAACTGCACCTCAAAGCCAAAGCTTCCAGACTTTTTTTCCTGGTGGAAAGAGCTGCTGTTCCCTTTTTTCAGCCCTGCGCTGCAATGGCCAGTCCCACCTCCTGAAAAATTGAATCCAAATGAAGATTCCTGCCAGACAAAAAGTGCCACCACAGAAAGGTCTTGCTGCCCAAGAAGTTCCCAGGCTGCCCCAACAACTGTACCTGAAGCCAAAGGTTCCAGTCCTTTTTTCATGGTTGAAAGAGCTGCTGTTCCCTTTTTTCACCCCTGCGCTGCAATGGCTGGTCCCACCTCCTGAAAACTTCAATCCAAATGAAGATTTCTGCCAAACAAAAGGTGCCACCACAGAAAACTCTTCCTGCCCAAGAAGTTCCCAGGCTGCCCCAAACAACTGCACCTGAAGCCAAAGCTTCCAGACTTTTTTCCTTAAGGAAAGAACTGATGTTCCCTTTTTTCTGCTTTGTGCTGCAAGGGGCGGTCTCACCTTTTAAAAGATTGAATCGAAATGTAGATTCCTGCTCGACAAAAGGTGCCACCACAGCAAGTTCTTGCTGCCCAAGAAGTGCCCAGGCTGCCCCACCAACTGCACCTGAAGCTAAAGCTTCCAGACTTTTTTTCCTGGTGGAAGGAGCTGCTGTTCCCTTTTTTCAGCCCTGCGCTGCAATGGCCTGTCCCACCTCCTGGAAAATTGAATCCAGCTGAAGATTCCTACCAGACAAAAGGTGCCACCAACAGAAAGGTCTTTTTTCTGGCCTTGAAGTACCCAGGGTGCACCAACAACTGCACCTCAGAGCCAAAATTTCCAGACTTTTTTTCCTTAGGAAAAGAGCTGCTGTTCCATTTTTTTCTCCCCTGCGCTGCAATGGCCGGTCCCACCTCCTGAAAAATTCAATCCAGCTGAAGATTGCTGCCAGACAAAAGGTACCACCACAGAAAGTTCTTGCTGCCTCACAAGTGCCCAGGCTGCCCCAAGAACTGCACGTGAAGCCAAAGCTTCCACCCTTTTTTCGTGGTGAAAAGAGCTGCTGTTCCCTTTTTTCAGCCCTGCTCTCAATGGCCGGTCCCACCTCCTGGAACACTGAATCCAACTGAAGATTCCTACCAGACAAAAGGTGCCACCACAAGAAAGGTCTTGCTGACCAAGAAGTGCCCAGGCTGCCCCAACTGCACCTGAAGCCAAAGGATCCAGACTTTTTTTTTTTTCGTGGAAAGATCTGCTGTTCCCTTTTTCAGCACCGTGCTACAATGGCTTGTCCCCCCTCCTGAAAAATTTACTCCAAATGAAGATTCCTGCCTAACAAAAGGTGCCCCCACAGAAAGTTCTTGCTGCCCAAGATGTGCCCAGGCTGCACCAACTGGACCTCAAAGCCAAAGCTTCCAGACTTTTTTTCCTTAGGGAAAGAGCTGCTGTTCCCTTTTTTCAGGCCTGCGCTGCAATGGCCGGTCCCACCTCCTGGAACATTGAATCCAAATGAAGATTCCTGCCAGACAAAAGGTGCCACCACAGAAAACTCTTCCTGTCCAAGAAGTGTTTAGGCTGCCCCAACAACTGCACCTCAAAGCCAAAGCTTCCTGACTTTTTTTCCTTAGGGAAAGAGCTGCTGTTCCCTTTTTTCAGGCCTGCGCTGCAATGGCCAGTCCCACCTCCTGAAAAATTGAATCCAAATGAAGATTCCTGCCAGACAAAAGGTGCCACCACAGAAAGGTCTTCCTGCCCAAGAAGTTCCCAGGCTGCCCCAACAACTGTACCTGAAGCCAAAGGTTCCAGTCCTTTTTTCATGGTTGAACGAGCTGCTGTTCCCTTTTTTCAGCCCTGCGCTGCAATGGCTGGTCCCACCTCCTGAAAACTTCAATCCAAATGAAGATTTCTGCCAAACAAAGGGTGCCACCACAGAAAACTCTTCCTGCCCAAGAAGTTCCCAGGCTGCCCCAAACAACTGCACCTGAAGCCAAAGCTTCCAGACTTTTTTTCCTTAAGGACAGAACTGATGTTCCCTTTTTTCTGCTTTGTGCTGCAAGGGGCGGTCTCACCTTTTAAAAGATTGAATCGAAATGTAGATTCCTGCTCGACAAAAGGTGCCACCACAGAAAGTTCTTGCTGCCCAAGAAGTGCCCAGGCTGCCCCACCAACTGCACCTGAAGCTAAAGCTTCCAGACTTTTTTTCCTGGTGGAAGGGGCTGCTGTTCCCTTTTTTCAGCCCTGCGCTGCAATGGCCTGTCCCACCTCCTGGAAAATTGAATCCAGCTGAAGATTCCTACCAGACAAAAGGTGCCACCAACAGAAAGGTCTTTTTTCTGCCCTTGAAGTACCCAGGGTGCACCAACAACTGCACCTCAGAGCCAAAATTCCCAGACTTTTTTTCCTTAGGAAAAGAGCTGCTGTTCCATTTTTTCTCCCCTGCGCTGCAATGGCCGGTCCCACCTCCTGAAAAATTCAATCCAGCTGAAGATTGCTGCCAGACAAAAGGTGCCCCCACAGAAAGTTCTTGCTGCCCAAGATGTGCCCAGGCTGCCCCAAGAACTGCACGTGAAGCCAAAGCTTCCAACCTTTTTTCGTGGTGAAAAGAGCTGCTGTTCCCTTTTTTCAGCCCTGCTCTCAATGGCCGGTCCCACCTCCTGGAACACTGAATCCAACTGAAGATTCCTACCAGACAAAAGGTGCCACCACAAGAAAGGTCTGGCTGACCAAGAAGTGCCCAGGCTGCCCCAACAACTGCACCTGAAGCCGAAGGATCCAGACTTTTTTTTTTTCGTGGAAAGATCTGCTGTTCCCTTTTTCAGTACCGTGCTACGATGGCTTGTCCCACCTCCTGAAAAATTGAATCCAAATGAAGATTCCTGCCAGACAAAAGGTGCCCCCACAGAAAGTTCTTGCTGCCCAAGATGTGCCCAGGCTGCACCAACTGCACCTCAAAGCCAAAGCTTCCAGACTTTTTTTCCTTAGAGATAGAGCTGCTGTTCCCTTTTTTCAGCCCTGCGCTGCAATGGCCGGTCCCACCTCCTGAAAAATTGAATCCAAATGAAGATTCCTGCCAGACAAAAGGTACCACAACAGAAAGTTCTTCCTGCCCAAGAAGTTCCCAGGCTGCCCCAACAACTGCACCTCAAAGCCAAAGCTTCCAGACTTTTTTTCCTGGTGGAAAGAGCTGCTGTTCCCTTTTTCTGCCATGCGCTGCAATGGCCGGTCCCACCTCCTGGAACATTGAATCCAAATGAAGATTCCTACAAGACAAAGGGTGCCACCACCGAAAGTTCTTGCTGCCCCAGAATTGCCTAAACTGCCCCAACAACTGCACCTGAAGCCAAAGGATCCCGACTTTTTTATTCCTTAGGGAAAGAGCTGCTGTTCCCGTTTCTCAGGCCTGAGCTACAATGGCCTGTCACAACTCCTTAAAAATTTTCTCTAAATGAAGATTCCTGCCAGACAAAAGGTGCCACCACCGAAAGTTCTTGCTGCCCCAGAATTGCCTAATCTGCCCCAACAACTGCACCTGAAGCCAAAGGATCCCGACTTTTTTATTCCTTAGGGAAAGAGCTGCTGTTCCCTTTTCTCAGGCCTGAGCTACAATGGCCTGTCACAACTCCTTAAAAATTTTCTCTAAATGAAGATTCCTGCCAGACAAAAGGTGCCACCACAGAAAGGTCTTGCTGCCCAAGAAGTGCCCAGGCTGCCCCACCAATTACACCTGAAGCCAAAGCTTCCAGTTTTTTTTTCCTTAGGGAAAGAGCTGCTGTTCTCTTTTTCAGCCCTGCTCTGCAATGACTGGTCCCACCTCCTGGAAAATGGAATTTAAATGAAGATTCCTGCCAGACAAAAGGTGCCACCACATAAAGTTCTTCCTGGCCAAGAAGTGCCCAGGATGGCCCAATAACTGCACCTGAAGCCAAAGCTTCCAGCCTTTTTTTCCTGGTGGAAAGAGCTGCTGTTCCCTTTTTTCACCCCTGCGCTGCAATGGCCCGTCCCACCTCTTGAAAAATTGAATCCAAATGAAGATTCCTGCCAGACAAATGGTGCCACCACAGAAAGTTCTTGCTGCCCAAGAAGTTCCCAGGCTGCCCAACCAACCACACCTGAAAGCAAAGCTTCCCGACTTTTTTTCCTGGTGGAAAGAGCTGCTGTTCCCTTTTTTCAGGCCTGTGATTCAATGACCTGTCCCACCTTCTGAAAAATTAAATCCAACAGAAGATTCCTGCCAGACAAAAGGTGCCACCACAGAAAATTCTTCCTTCCCAAGAAGTTCCCAGGCTGCCCCAACAACTGTACCTGAAGCCAGAGGATCCAGACTTTTTTCCTTAGGGAAAGAGCTGCTGTTCCATTTTCAGCCCTGCGCTGCAATGGCCGGTCCCACCTCCTGAAAAATTGAATCCAAATAAAGATTCCTGTCAGACAAAAGGTGCCACCACAGAAAACTCTTCCTGTCCAAGAAGTGTTTAGGCTGCCCCACCAACTGCACCTCAAAGCCAAAGCTTCCAGACTTTTTTTCCTGGTGGAAAGAGCTGCTGTTCCCTTTTCAGCCCTGCGCTGCAATGGCTGGTCCCACCTCCTGAAAACTTCAATCCAAATGAAGATTTCTGCCAAACAAAAGGTGCCACCACAGAAAACTCTTCCTGCCCAAGAAGTTCCCAGGCTGCCCCAAACAACTGCCCCTGAAGCCAAAGCTTCCAGACTTTTTTTCCTTAAGGAAAGAACTGATGTTCCCTTTTTTCTGCTTTGTGCTGCAAGGGGCGGTCTCACCTTTTAAAAGATTGAATCGAAATGTAGATTCCTGCTCGACAAAAGGTGCCACCACAGAAAGTTCTTGCTGCCCAAGAAGTGCCCAGGCTGCCCCACCAACTGCACCTGAAGCTAACGCTTCCAGACTTTTTTTCCTGGTGGAAGGAGCTGCTGTTCCCTTTTTTCAGCCCTGCGCTGCAATGGCCTGTCCCACCTCCTGGAAAATTGAATCCAGCTGAAGATTCCTGTCAGACAAAAGGTGCCACCACAGAAAGGTCTTTTTTCTGCCCTTGAAGTACCCAGGGTGCACCAACAACTGCACCTCAGAGCCAAAATTTCCAGACTTTTTTTCCTTAGGAAAAGAGCTGCTGTTCCATTTTTTCTCCCCTGCGCTGCAATGGCCGGTCCCACCTCCTGAAAAATTCAATCCAGCTGAAGATTGCTGCCAGACAAAAGGTACCACCACAGAAAGTTCTTGCTGCCTCACAAGTGCCCAGGCTGCCCCAAGAACTGCACGTGAAGCCAAAGCTTCCAACCTTTTTTCGTGGTGAAAAGAGCTGCTGTTCCCTTTTTTCAGCCCTGCTCTCAATGGCCGGTCCCACCTCCTGGAACACTGAATCCAACTGAAGATTCCTACCAGACAAAAGGTGCCACCACAAGAAAGGTCTTGCTGACCAAGAAGTGCCCAGGCTGCCCCAACAACTGCACCTGAAGCCAAAGGATCCAGACTTTTTTTTTTTTTCGTGGAAAGATCTGCTGTTCCCTTTTTCAGCACCGTGCTACAATGGCTTGTCCCACCTCCTGAAAAATTTACTCCAAATGAAGATTCCTGCCTAACAAAAGGTGCCCCCACAGAAAGTTCTTGCTGCCCAAGATGTGCCCAGGCTGCAGCAACTGCACCTCAAAGCCAAAGCTTCCAGACTTTTTTTCCTTAGAGATAGAGCTGCTGTTCCCTTTTTTCAGCCCTGCGCTGCAATGGCCTGTCCCACCTCCTGAAAAATTAAATGCAAATGAAGATTCCTGCCAGACAAAAGGTGCCACCACAGAAAGCTCTTGCTGCCCCAGAAGTGCCCAGGCTGCCCCAACAACTGCACCTCAAAGCCAAAGCTTCCAGCCTTTTTTCCTGGTGGAAAGAGCTGCTATTCCCTTTTTCAGCCCTGCGCTGCAATGGCCTGTCCTACCTTTTGAAAAAATAAATCCCACAGAAGATTCCTGCCAGACAAAAGGTGCCACCACAGAAAACTCTTCCTTCCCAAGAAGTGCCCATGCTTCACCAACTACACCTGAAGCCAAAGCTTCCAGCCTTTTTCTCCTGATGGAAAGAGCTGCTGTTCCATTTTTCAGCCCTGCGCTGCAATGGCCGGTCCCACCTCCTGGAACATTGAATCCAAATGAAGATTCCTGCCAGACAAAAGGTACCACAACAGAAAGTTCTTCCTGCCCAAGAAGTTCCCAGACTACTCCAACTACGGCACCTCAAAGCCAAAGCCTCCAGTCTTTTTTTCCTTGTGGAAAGAGCTGCTGTTCCCTTTTTTCTGCCCTGCGCTGCAATGGCCGGTCCCACCTCCTAGAAAAATTTCTCTAAATGAAGATTCCTGCCAGACAAAAGGTGCCACCACAGAAAGCTCTTTGCTTCCCAAGAAGTGCCCAGGCTGCCCCACCAACTGGACCCCAAAGCCAAAGCTTCCAGACTTTTTTTCCTTAGGGAAAGAGCTGCTGTTCCCTTTTTTCTGCCATGCGCTGCAATGGCCGGTCCCACCTCCTGGAACATTGAATCCAAATGAAGATTCCTACAAGACAAAGGGTGCCACCACCGAAAGTTCTTGCTGCCCCAGAATTGCCTAAACTGCCCCAACAACTGCACCTGAAGCCAAAGGATCCCGACTTTTTTATTCCTCAGGGAAAGAGCTGCTGTTCCCTTTTCTCAGGCCTGAGCTACAATGGCCTGTCACAACTCCTTAAAAATTTTCTCTAAATGAAGATTCCTGCCAGACAAAAGGTGCCACCACAGAAAGCTCTTTGCTACCCAAGAAGTGCCCAGGCTGCCCCAACAACTGCACCTCAAAGCCAAAGCTTCCTGACTTTTTTTCCTTAGGGAAAGAGCTGCTGTTCCCTTTTTTCAGGCCTGCGCTGCAATGGCGGGTCCCACCTCCTGGAAAATTTCCTCTAAATGAAGATTCCTGCCAGACAAAAGGTGCCACCACAGAAAGGTCTTGCTGCCCAAGAAGTGCCCAGGCTGCCCCACCAATTACACCTGAAGCCAAAGCTTCCAGTTTTTTTTTTCCTTAGGGAAAGAGCTGCTTTTCTCTTTTTCAGCCCTGCTCTGCAATGACTGGTCCCACCTCCTGGAAAATGGAATTTAAATGAAGATTCCTGCCAGACAAAAGGTGCCACCACAGAAAGTTCTTCCTGGCCAAGAAGTGCCCAGGATGGCCCAATAACTGCACCTGAAGCCAACGCTTCCAGACTTTTTTTCCTGGTGGAAAGAGCTGCTGTTCCCTTTTTTCACCCCTGCGCTGCAATGGCCGGTCCCACCTCTTGAAAAATTGAATCCAACAGAAGATTCCTGCCAGACAAATGGTGCCACCACAGAAAGTTCTTGCTGCCCAAGAAGTTCCCAGGCTGCCCCAACAACTGTACCTGAAGCCAGAGGATCCAGACTTTTTTCCTTAGGGAAAGAGCTGCTGTTCCATTTTTCAGCCCTGCGCTGCAATGGCCGGTCCCACCTCCTGGAAAATTGAATCCAGCTGAAGATTCCTGTCAGACAAAAGGTGCCACCACAGAAAGGTCTTCCTGCCCAAGAAGTTCCCAGGCTGCCCCAACAACTGTACCTGAAGCCAAAGGTTCCAGTCCTTTTTTCATGGTTGAAAGAGCGGCTGTTCCCTTTTTTCAGCCCTGCGCTGCAATGGCTGGTCCCACCTCCTGAAAACTTCAATCCAAATGAAGATTTCTGCCAAACAAAAGGTGCCACCACAGAAAACTCTTCCTGCCCAAGAAGTTCCCAGGCTCCCCAAACAACTGCACCTGAAGCCAAAGCTTCCAGACTTTTTTTCCTTAAGGAAAGAACTGATGTTCCCTTTTTTCTGCTTTGTGCTGCAAGGGGCGGTCTCACCTGTTAAAAGATTGAATCGAAATGTAGATTCCTGCTCGACAAAAGGTGCCACCACAGAAAGTTCTTGCTGCCCAAGAAGTGCCCAGGCTGCCCCACCAACTGCACCTGAAGCTAAAGCTTCCAGACTTTTTTTCCTGGTGGAAGGAGCTGCTGTTCCATTTTTCAGCCCTGCGCTGCAATGGCCTGTCCCGCCTCCTGGAAAATTGAATCCAGCTGAAGATTCCTACCAGACAAAAGGTGCCACCAACAGAAAGGTCTTTTTTCTGCCCTTGAAGTACCCAGGGTGCACCAACAACTGCACATCAGAGCCAAAATTTCCAGACTTTTTTTCCTTAGGAAAAGAGCTGCTGTTCCATTTTTTCTCCCCTGCGCTGCAATGGCCGGTCCCACCTCCTGAAAAAGTCAATCCAGCTGAAGATTGCTGCCAGACAAAAGGTACCACCACAGAAAGTTCTTGCTGCCTCACAAGTGCCCAGGCTGCCCCAAGAACTGCACGTGAAGCCAAAGCTTCCAACCTTTTTTCGTGGTGAAAAGAGCTGCTGTTCCCTTTTTTCAGCCCTGCTCTCAATGGCCGGTCCCACCTCCTGGAACACTGAATCCAACTGAAGAATCCTACCAGACAAAAGGTGCCACCACAAGAAAGGTCTTGCTGACCAAGAAGTGCCCAGGCTGCCCCAACAACTGCACCTGAAGCCAAAGGATCCAGACTTTTTTTTTTTTCGTGGAAAGATCTGCTGTTCCCTTTTTCAGCACCGTGCTACAATGGCTTGTCCCACCGCCTGAAAAATTTACTCCAAATGAAGATTCCTGCCTAACAAAAGGTGCCCCCACAGAAAGTTCTTGCTGCCCAAGATGTGCCCAGGCTGCAGCAACTGCACCTCAAAGCCAAAGCTTCCAGACTTTTTTTCCTTAGAGATAGAGCTGCTGTTCCCTTTTTTCAGCCCTGCGCTGCAATGGCCGGTCCCACCTCCTGAAAAATTGAATCCAAATAAAGATTCCTGTCAGACAAAAGGTGCCACCACAAAAAACTCTTCCTGTCCAAGAAGTGTTTAGGCTGCCCCAACAACTGCACCTCAAAGCCAAAGCTTCCAGACTTTTTTTCCTTAGGGAAAGAGCTGCTGTTCCCTTTTTTCTGCCCTGCGCTGCAATGGCCGGTCCCACCTCCTGGAACATTGAATCCAAATGAAGATTCCTACAAGACAAAGGGTGCCACCACCGAAAGTTCTTGCTGCCCCAGAATTGCCTAAACTGCCCCAACAACTTCACCTGAAGCCAAAGGATCCCGACTTTTTTATTCCTTAGGGAAAGAGCTGCTGTTCCCTTTTCTCAGGCCTGAGCTACAATGGCCTGTCACAACTCCTTAAAAATTTTCTCTAAATGAAGAGTCCTGCCAGACAAAAGGTGCCACCACAGAAAGCTCTTTGCTGCCCAAGAAGTGCCCAGGCTGCCCCAACAACTGCACCTCAAAGCCAAAGCTTCCTGACTTTTTTTTCTTAGGGAAAGAGCTGCTGTTCCCTTTTTTCAGGCCTGCGCTGCAATGGCCGGTCCCACCTCCTGGAAAATTTCCTCTAAATGAAGATTCCTGCCAGACAAAAGGGGCCACCACAGAAAGGTCTTGCTGCCCAAGAAGTGCCCAGGCTGCCCCACCAATTACACCTGAAGCCAAAGCTTCCAGTTTTTTTTTTTCCTTAGGGAAAGAGCTGCTGTTCTCTTTTTCAGCCCTGCTCTGCAATGACTGGTCCCACCTCCTGGAAAATGGAATTTAAATGAAGATTCCTGCCAGACAAAAGGTGCCACCACAGAAAGTTCTTCCTGGCCAAGAAGTGCCCAGGATGGCCCAATAACTGCACCTGAAGCCAAAGCTTCCAGCCTTTTTTTCCTGATGGAAGGAGCTGCTGTTCCCTTTTTTCACCCCTGCGCTGCAATGGCCCTTCCCACCTCTTGAAAAATTGAATCCAAATGAAGATTCCTGCCAGACAAATGGTGCCACCACAGAAAGTTCTTGCTGCCCAAGAAGTTCCCAGGCTGCCCAACCAACCACACCTGAAGCCAAAGCTTCCCGACTTTTTTTCCTGGTGGAAAGAGCTGCTGTTCCCTTTTTTTCAGGCCTGTGATTCAATGGCCTGTCCCACCTTTTGAAGAATTAAATCCAACAGAAGATTCCTGCCAGACAAAAGGTGCCACCACAGAAAATTCTTCCTTCCCAAGAAGTTCCCAGGCTGCCCCAACAACTGTACCGGAAGCCAGAGGATCCAGACTTTTTTCCTTAGGGAAAGAGCTGCTGTTCCATTTTTCAGCCCTGCGCTGCAATGGCCGGTCCCACCTCCTGAAAAATTGAATCCAAATAAAGATTCCTGTCAGACAAAAGGTGCCACCACAGAAAACTCTTCCTGTCCAAGAAGTGTTTAGGCTGCCCCAAAAACTGCACCTCAAAGCCAAAGCTTCCAGACTTTTTTTCCTGGTGGAAAGAGCTGCTGTTCCCTTTTTTCAGCCCTGCACTGCAATGGCCAGTCCCACCTCCTGAAAACTTGAATCCAAATGAAGATTCCTGCCAAACAAAAGGTGCCACCACAGAAAACTCTTCCTGCCCAAGAAGTTCCCAGGCTGCCCCAAACAACTGCACCTGAAGCCAAAGCTTCCAGACTTTTTTACCTTAAGGAAAGAACTGATGTTCCCTTTTTTCTGCTTTGTGCTGCAAGGGGCGGTCTCACCTTTTAAAAGATTGAATTGAAATGTAGATTCCTGCTCGACAAAAGTTGCCACCACAGAAAGTTCTTGCTGCCCAAGAAGTGCCCAGGCTGCCCCACCAACTGCACCTGAAGCTAAAGCTTCCAGACTTTTTTTCCTGGTGGAAGGAGCTGCTGTTCCCTTTTGTCAGCCCTGCGCTGCAATGGCCTGTCCCACCTCCAGGAAAATTGAATCCAGCTGAAGATTCCTACCAGACAAAAGGTGCCACCAACAGAAAGGTCTTTTTTCTGCCCTTGAAGTACCCAGGGTGCACCAACAACTGCACCTCAGAGCCAAAATTTCCAGACTTTTTTTCCTTAGGAAAAGAGCTGCTGTTCCATTTTGTCTCCCCTGCGCTGCAATGGCCGGTCCCACCTCCTGAAAAATTCAATCCAGCTGAAGATTGCTGCCAGACAAAAGGTACCACCACAGAAAGTTCTTGCTGCCTCACAAGTGCCCAGGCTGCCCCAAGAACTGCACGTGAAGCCAAAGCTTCCAACCGTTTTTCGTGGTGAAAAGAGCTGCTGTTCCCTTTTTTCAGCCCTGCTCTCAATGGCCGGTCCCACCTCCTGGAACACTGAATCCAACTGAAGATTCCTACCAGACAAAAGGTGCCACCACAAGAAAGGTCTTGCTGACCAAGAAGTGCCCAGCCTGCCCCAACAACTGCACCTGAAGCCAAAGGATCCAGACTTTTTTTTTTCGTGGAAAGATCTGCTGTTCCCTTTTTCAGCACCGTGCTACAATGGCTTGTCCCACCTCCTGAAAAATTTACTCCAAATGAAGATTCCTGCCTAACAAAAGGTGCCCCCACGGAAAGTTCTTGCTGCCCAAGATGTGCCCAGGCTGCACCAACTGCACCTCAAAGCCAAAGCTTCCAGACTTTTTTTCCTTAGAGATAGAGCTGCTGTTCCCTTTTTTCAGCCCTGCGCTGCAATGGCCGGTCCCACCTCCTGAAAAATTCAATGCAAATGA
>NW_024103946.1:14217-20181 GCF_003945595.2 Pipra filicauda
GGCCCGAGGCTGAGGCAGGGGAGCTTCTTCAGGTAAGCTCCTGGAGAAAGGTTTCTCGCTGTGTTTTTCGGGGGGGGCTCGGGCACTGCAATGGGTTGCCCAGGCGGAGCCAGCACCCCGGCAGGTGTTTCAGAGGCGCCGGCATCTGGCCATGGCTGACAGGCTTTAGTGGGTTGGGGGGTTCCTGGGGCAGTGCTGGGCTGACAGTTGGACTTGATGGAATCATGGAACGTGCTGAGTTGGGAGGGTCCCACCGGCACCGTGGAGTCCAGCTCCTGAGTTTTGGGCACCACTAAAGGAACTGAATCTGCATCGAGCTGTTTGGCTCCAAAAACTCTTCTGCCCCTAGTCTACACTGCCAAGTAAAACAAAACAGATCGTGCAAAATAGAGGCCTGTGTTCCCCCTAAAGGGAAGTCAGGCAGTTACAAACCAGGACGGTAAATCAAAGCTCAGAACGTACGTTCTTGGTCCCCACAGTTGTATGACACATCAAACCAGTCCGCTGTTACCCATGTAGAACTCTCATCAGGAACCCCAAACTTTCTTGTGTGTATTTGTATAGATATGTATATATACACATACCTATGTATAGATATCTATTTGTGTGTATCTCTGTAAGATTCTGTATCTTTGGATGTGATATTGGCATACTATTGTTGTGTGGCAACAAGTGGACTTAAAAGGTCACAACACTTTAGGAGATCACCTTTCTGCTTGTGGGTTCTATTTTTTAAAGAAGGTAACATGAAAAGAACTCTTTAGCCAAATATAAGTTAAGGGCTCCTCGCTGCCCGGGGGCCGAAGCCCGCCTTCCGCGCGCCTGCTTCCCTGGCCGTTGTGGCGGCCGCAGCCAGGCGCTGAGTGCCCGCTCCCGGGCGGGCTCGGCCGCTCGCTCCAGGAGTGGGGGGGCAGCGCCGGCGCCTCGAGGATTCCCGGGATTCCCTCGCCGGTTTCCAGGCAACGCTCCCCGCGCGCTCCGCGCTCCACGGCCGAACGTGCGCAGCCAATGGGAGGCGGTGGAGTGGGCGGGGCGAGGCGGGGATTGGGCGAGGCGGGGATTGGGCGGGGCGGGGGCGGGGCCGGGAGGGGCGGTTGGTGGGGTTTGGGTGGGAGCGGGCGGGGCCGGGAGCGGGAGCGCTGCCGCTGAGCGACCCCCGGGCAGCGACCCCCGGGCAGCGGCCCCCGGGCAGCGACCCCCGGGCAGCGACCCCCGGGCAGCGACCCCAAGACCCCCGGCGAGTGGCCCCCGGTGCGTGGCCCCGGGGGAGGGACCCCCCGTGCGCGGCCCCCCGGCGAGTGGCCGCTGGTGAGCGACCCCCGGTGAGCGACCCCCCGTAAGTGACACCCGGTGAGCGACCCGCGGTGAACAAGCCCCGGTAAGTGATCCCTGGGGAGGGACCCCCGGTGAATGACCCGCGGTGAACAACCCCTGGCAAGTGACCCCCGGGGAGGGAACCCCGGTAAGTCACCCCCGAGGAGGGACCCCCGGTGAGTGAGCCCCGGCGACAGTCCCCCGGTGCGCGGCCCCCGGGGGTGTCTGTCCGGGGCTGGGCGCGTTCCTTCCCCGTGCAGAGCCGAGCGGGGCCGTGGCGGGAGCGGGGCCGGAGCGGAGCCGGCCGGGGGGGCAGAGGGGAGCCCTGAGCCGCCTTCTGCCGAGGGGGCTGCTGGAAAGGAGCCTGCGCTGGGAGGAGCGGGGGACGTGGCCCGAGGCTGAGGCAGGGGAGCTGCAGGTCAGCTCCTGGAGAAAGGTTTCTGGCTGTGTTTTTCGGGGGGGGCTCGGGCACTGCAATGGGTTGCCCGGGCGGAGCCAGCACCCCGGCAGGTGTTTCAGAGGCACCTGCATCTGGCCATGGCTGACACGCTTTAGTGGTTTGGGGGTTGCTGGGGCAGTGCTGGGCTGACAGCTGGACTTGATGGAGTCATGGAACGTGCTGAGTTGGGAGGGTCCCACCGGCACCGTGGAGTCCAGCTCCTGAGTTTTAGGCACCACTAAAGGAACTGAATCTGCATCGAGCTGTTTGGCTTCAAAAACTCTTCTGCCCCTAGTCCTCTGTTCATTACCCGTGTAGAACTCTCATCAGGAACCCCAAACTTTCTTGTGTGTATTTGTATAGATATGTATAGATATGTATAGGTAGATAGATATACATACGTAGATATATATAGGTATACATTTGTGTGTATCTCTATAAGATTCTGTATCTTTGGATGTGATATTGGCATGCTGTTGTTGTGTGGCAACAAGTGGACTTAAAAGGTTACAACACTTTAGGAGATCGCCTTTCTGCTTGTGGGTTCTATTTTTTAAAGAAGGTAACAAGAAAAGGACTCTTTAGCCAAATATAAGTTAAGACATTAATCCGAGCAAATGTATGGATTTTTATTTCCAATTGTACAACAAGTCATTCAACTATTTGCATAATACTCCAAAGCTGGGTTGGAAACTTCTCCCTCAGAAATAAGAAAAACTGTTTTCCGAGGCTGTTACTGACAGCCATGGCAGAGTTTCCAATAACAACTCCCCATTCTTGAAATGCAAAGCCTGAAAAATGAAACAAGCGTTAACCTGGAATTCTTGTTGCCAGCACTGATCTGGACAGAAGTTATTAGAGAGTGGAGCAAAGCTAGCACCACAAACAACCTTGGGCTCTGCATTCGTTGGTCATGGCAACAAAGTTTTGCTTTTCAACCCATCTGCTAAGGAAACCTTGCCAGAACTGTGAGTTTATAACACTACTTTTCTTAAGAAGTTAGGAGGCCTTAATCCAGTGTACACAGATGAGACCCTGAAATAGGAGAGGCCAGCTGCTGATGATCAGTGCAGATGAGGAATCAGCTCTGCTGAGTAGGCTTCAAGCTTTGTGATTTTTACAAGTGGACTATTTCAAATCTGTTGTAGAAGAAACAGTCTTTTCTGTTTTATCAACTTTCCACTTTCAGAATACTGGAGTTTATCCCTCAAATTCAGCCTGTAGTTTCAAAAGATAAAAATCCTTCGAGGAAACCTTTCAGCCTCAGTAGCCAATTGCAACGTGCCCAGGGAAGTTCAGCAACAGCACCATTCATTAAATGAACTGTTCTGGACCAGACATCCCAGAGAGATTGAGCTCCAGTGCTAAACCCCATAGAGTGCCAAGTGCCATAAGAGCTGATTTTTGGCTTCGCTGAGATTCTCTCTGGTTTCCTTTGGTGTAGCTGGCACAACTGGAGCAAAGGGTCTGGGCAAAAGTACATCCTTAGAAGGGTCCAGTACAAATCATGTGACAAGATTAGCGATTTCTCTAATTGAGGAAGTATATTAGATACACATATGTATTTTTCTACCTCCTCTTTCCGCACTGCTGCTGTATTCCTTCATCATGCCCTGTGAGCAGTCCCAGTGTTCTGTGATTGACGCCATAAGGGACTTGCTAACAGGGAACAAACACCTCCGAGACAAAAGGTGCCATCACAGAATGTTCTTGCTGCCCAAGAAGTGCCCGGGCTGCCCCAACAACTACACCTCAAAGCTTCCAGACTTTTTTCCAGCTGGAAGGAGCTGCTGTTCCCGTTTTCAGCCCTGCGCTGCAATGGCTGGTCCCACCTCCTGGAAAATTTACTCCAACTGAAGATTCCTGCCAGACAAAAGGTGCCATCACAGAAAACTCTTTCTGCCCAAGAAGTGCCCAGGCTGCCCCAACAAAATTCCAAGCCAAAGCTTCCAGACTTTTTTTCCTTAAGGAAAGAACTGATGTTCCCTTTTTTCTGCTTTGTGCTGCAAGGGGCGGTCTCACCTTTTAAAAGATTGAATCGAAATGTAGATTCCTGCTCGACAAAAGGTGCCACCACAGAAAGTGCTTGCTGCCCAAGAAGTGCCCAGGCTGCCCCACCAACTGCACCTGAAGCTAAAGCTTCCAGACTTTTTTTCCTGGTGGAAGGAGCTGCTGTTCCCTTTTTTCAGCCCTGTGCTGCAATGGCCTGTCCCACCTCCTCAGAAAAACTGAATCCAAATGAAGATTCCTGCCAGACAAAAGGTGCCACCACAGCAAGGTCCTTGCTGCCCAAGAAGTGCCAGGCTGCCGCACCCATTACCCCCTGAAGCAAAGCTTCCCGTTTTTTTCCTTAGGGAAAGAGCTGCTGTTCTCTTTTCAGCCCTGCTCTGCAATGACTGGTCCCACCTCCTGGAAAATGGAATTTAAATGAAGATTCCTGCCAGACAAAAGGTGCCACCACAGAAAGTTCTTCCTGGCCAAGAAGTGCCCAGGATGGCCCAATAACTGCACCTGAAGCCAAAGCTTCCAGCCTTTTTTCCCTGGTGGAAAGAGCTGCTGTTCCCTTTTTTCACCCCTGCGCTGCAATGGCCCGTCCCACCTCTTGAAAAATTGAATCCAAATGAAGATTCCTGCCAGACAAATGGTGCCACCACAGAAAGTTCTTGCTGCCCAAGAAGTTCCCAGGCTGCCCAACCACCCACACCTGAAAGCAAAGCTTCCCGACTTTTTTTCCTGGTGGAAAGAGCTGCTGTTCCCTTTTTTCAGGCCTGTGATTCAATGGCCTGTCCCACCTTTTGAAGAATTAAATCCACCAGAAGATTCCTGCCAGACAAAAGGTGCCACCACAGAAAATTCTTCCTTCCCAAGAAGTTCCCAGGCTGCCCCAACAACTGTACCTGAAGCCAGAGGATCCAGACTTTTTTCCTTAGGGAAAGAGCTGCTGTTCCATTTTTCAGCCCTGCGCTGCAATGGCTGGTCCCACCTCCTGAAAAATTGAATCCAAATAAAGATTCCTGTCAGACAAAAGGTGCCACCACAGAAAACTCTTCCTGTCCAAGAAGTGTTTAGGCTGCCCCAACAACTGCACCTCAAAGCCAAAGCTTCCAGACTTTTTTTCATGGTGGAAAGAGTTGCTGTTCCCTTTTTTCAGCCCTGCGCTGCAATGGCTGGTCCCACCTCCTGAAAACTTCAATCCAAATGAAGATTTCTGCCAAACAAAAGGTGCCACCACAGAAAACTCTTCCTGCCCAAGAAGTTCCCAGGCTTCCCAAACAACTGCACCTGAAGCCAAAGCTTCCAGAGTTTTTTTCCTTAAGGAAAGAACTGATGTTCCCTTTTTTCTGCTTTGTGCTGCAAGGGGCGGTCTCACCTTTTAAAAGATTGAATCGAAATGTAGATTCCTGCTCGACAAAAGGTGCCACCACAGAAAGTTCTTGCTGCCCAAGAAGTGCCCAGGCTGCCCCACCAACTGCACCTGAAGCTAAAGCTTCCTGACTTTTTTTCCTGGTGGAAGGAGCTGCTGTTCCCTTTTTTCAGGCCTGCGCTGCAATGGCCTGTCCCACCTCCTGGAAAATTGAATCCAGCTGAAGATTCCTACCAGACAAAAGGTGCCACCAACAGAAAGGTCTTTTTTCTGCCCTTGAAGTACCCAGGGTGCACCAACAACTGCACCTCAGAGCCAAAATTTCCAGACTTTTTTTCCTTAGGAAAAGAGCTGCTGTTCCATTTTTTCTCCCCTGCGCTGCAATGGCCGGTCCCACCTCCTGAAAAATTTACACCAAATGAAGATTCCTGCCAGACAAAAGGTGCCACCACAGAAAACTCTTCCTGCCAAAGAAATTCCCAGGCTGCACAAGCTACACTTGAAGCCAAAGCTTCCACCCACCTTTTGAAGAATTAAATCCAACAGAAGATTCCTGCCAGACAAAAGGTGCCACCACAGAAAATTCTTCCTTCCCAAGAAGTTCCCAGGCTGCCCCAACAACTGTACCTGAAGCCAGAGGATCCAGACTTTTTTCCTTAGGGAAAGAGCTGCTGTTCCCTTTTTTCAGCCCTGCGCTGCAATTACCAGTCCCACCTCCTGAAAAATTCAATGCAAATGAAGATTCCTGCCAGACAAAAGGTGCCACCACAGAAAGCTCTTGCTGCCCCAGAAGTGCCCAGGCTGCCCCAACAACTGCACCTCAAAGCCAAAGCTTCCAGCCTTTTTT
>NW_024103947.1:0-12660 GCF_003945595.2 Pipra filicauda
GCCTGGGCACTTCTTGGGCAGAAAGAGCTTTCTGTGGTGGCACCTTTTGTTTGGCAGGAATCTTCATTTGGAGTAAATTTTCCAGGAGGTGGGACAGGCCATTGCAGCGCAGGGCTGTTAAAAAGGAACAGCAGCTCTTTCCACCAGGAAAAACAGTCTGGAAGCTTTGGCTTCAAGTGTAGTTGCTGGGGCAGCCTGGGCACTTCTAGGGAATCAAAGAGCTTTCTGTGGTGGCACCCTTTGTCTGGCAGGAATCTTCATTTGGATTCTATTACTCAGGAGGTGGGACAGGCCATTGCAGCGCAGGGCTGAAAAAAGGGAACAGCAGCTCTTTCCCTCAGGAAAAATCTCTGGATCCTTTCACTTCTGCTGCAGTTGTTGGGGCAGCCTGGGCACTTCTTGGGCAGCAAAGATCTTTCCGTGGCAGCACCTTTTGTCTGGCAGCAATCTTTATTTGGATTCTATATTTCAGGAGGTTGGACAGGTCATTGCAGCGCAGGGCTGAAAAAAGGGAACAGCAGCTCTTTCCCTAAGGAAAAACAGTCTGGAAGCTTTGGCTTCAGGTGTACTTGGTGCAGCCTGGGCACTTCTTGGGCAGGAAGTTTTCTGTGGTGGTACTTTTTGTCTGGCAGCAATCTTCATTTGGATTCTATTTTTTAAAAGGTGGGACTGGCTAATGTAGCGCAGGGCTGAAAAAAGGGAACAGCAGCTCTTTCCACCAGGAAAAACAGTCAGGAACCTTTGGCTTGGAGGTGCAGTTGGTGGGGCAGCCTGGGCACTTCTTGGGCAGCAAAGATCTTTCTGTGGTGGCACCTTTGGTCTGGCAGGAATCTTCATTTGGATTCTATTTTTCAAGAGGTGGGACAGGCCATTGCAGCGCAGAACTGAAAAAATGTAACAGCAGCTCTTTCCCTAAGGAAAAACAGTTGGGAACCTTTGGGTTTGAGGTGCAGTTGGTGGGGCAGACTGGGCACTTCTTGGGCATGAAGACCTTTCTGTGGTGGTACCTTTGGTCTGGCAGGAATCTTCATTTGGATTCTATTTTTCAGAGGAGGTGGGGACAGGCCCTGCAAAGCGAAGGGCCCTGCAAGAAAGGGAACAGCAACTCTTACCCTAAGGAAAAATCTCTGGATCCTTTCGCTTCTGCTGCAGTTCGTGGGGCAGCGTGGGCACTTCTTGGGCAGGAAGTTTTCTGTGGTGGTACTTTTTGTCTGGCAGCAATCTTCATTTGGAGAAAATTTTTCAGGAGGTGGGACAGGCCGTTGCAGCGCAGGGCTGAAAAAAGGAACAGCAGCGCTTTCCCCAAGGAAAAACAGTCTGGAACCTTTGGCTTCAGGTGTAGTTGTTGGGGCAGACTGGGCACATCTTGGGCAGCAAGACCTTTCTGTGGCAAGACCTTTTGTCTGGCAGCAATCTTCATTTGGATTCTATTTTTAAAAAGGTGGGACTGGCTAATGTAGCGCAGGGCTGAAAAAAGGGAACAGCAGCTCTTTCCCTAAGGAAAAACAGTCTGGAAGCTTTGGCTTCAGGTGTACTTGGTGCAGCCTGGGCACTTCTTGGGCAGGAAGTTTTCTGTGGTGGTACTTTTTGTCTGGCAGCAATCTTCATTTGGAGTAAATTTTTCAGGAGGTGGGACAGGCCGTTGCAGCACAGGGCTGAAAAAAGGAACAGCAGCGCTTTCCCCAAGGAAAAACAGTCTGGAACCTTTGGCTTCAGGTGTAGTTGTTGGGGCAGACTGGGCACTTCTTGGGCAGCAAGACCTTTCTGTGGCAAGACCTTTTGTCTGGCAGCAATCTTCATTTGGATTCTATTTTTAAAAAGGTGGGACTGGCTAATGTAGCGCAGGGCTGAAAAAAGGGAACAGCAGCTCTTTCCACCAGGAAAAACAGTCGGGAACCTTTGGTTTTGAGGTGCAGTTGGTGGGGCAGACTGGGCACTTCTTGGGCAGCAAAGATCTTTCTGTGGGGGCACCTTTGGTCTGGCAGGAATCTTCATTTGGATTCTATTTTTCAAGAGGTGGGACAGGCCATTGCAGCGCAGAACTGAAAAAATGTAACAGCAGCTCTTTCCCTAAGGAAAAACAGTCGGGAACCTTTGGTTTTGAGGTGCAGTTGGTGGGGCAGACAGGGCACTTCTTGGGCAGCAAAGAGCTTTCTGTGGTGGCACCTTTTGTCTGGCAGGAATCTTCATTTGCATTCAGTTTTTCAGGAGGTGGGACCGGCCATTGCAGAGCAGGGTTGAAAAAAGGGAACAGCAGCTCTTTCCCTAAGGAAAAACAGTCTGAAAGCTTTGGCTTTGACGTGCAGTTGATGGGCAGCCTGGGCACTTCTTGGGCAGTAAAGATCTTTCTGTGGTGGCACCTTTGTCTGGCAGGAATCTTCCTTTGGATTCTATTTTTCAGGAGGTGGGACAGGCCATTGCAGCACAGGGCTGAAAAAAGGGAACAGCAGCTCTTTCCCTAAGGAAAAACACTTTGGAACCTGTGGCTTCAGGTGTAGTTGGTGTAGGCTCGGCACTTCTTGGGCAGCAAGAGTTTTCTGTGGTGGCACCTTTTGTTTGGCAGGAATCTTCATTTGGAGTAAATTTTCCAGGAGGTGGGACAGGCCATTGCAGCGCAGGGCTGTTAAAAAGGAACAGCAGCTCTTTCCACCAGGAAAAACAGCCTGGAAGCTTTGGCTTCAAGTGTAGTTGTTGGGGCAGCCTGGGCACTTCTAGGGCATCAAAGAGCTTTCTGTGGTGGCACCCTTTGTCTGGCAGGAATCTTCATTTGGATTCTATTACTCAGGAGGTGGGACAGGCCATTGCAGCGCAGGGCTGAAAAAAGGGAACAGCAGCTCTTTCCCTCAGGAAAAATCTCTGGATCCTTTCACTTCTGCTGCAGTTGTTGGGGCAGCCTGGGCACTTCTTGGGCAGCAAAGATCTTTCCGTGGCAGCACCTTTTGTCTGGCAGCAATCTTTATTTGGATTCTATATTTCAGGAGGTTGGACAGGTCATTGCAGCGCAGGGCTGAAAAAAGGGAACAGCAGCTCTTTCCCTAAGGAAAAACAGTCTGGAAGCTTTGGCTTCAGGTGTACTTGGTGCAGCCTGGGCACTTCTTGGGCAGGAAGTTTTCTGTGGTGGTACTTTTTGTCTGGCAGCAATCTTCATTTGGATTCTATTTTTTAAAAGGTGGGACTGGCTAATGTAGCGCAGGGCTGAAAAAAGGGAACAGCAGCTCTTTCCACCAGGAAAAACAGTCAGGAACCTTTGGCTTGGAGGTGCAGTTGGTGGGGCAGCCTGGGCACTTCTTGGGCAGCAAAGATCTTTCTGTGGTGGCACCTTTGGTCTGGCAGGAATCTTCATTTGGATTCTATTTTTCAAGAGGTGGGACAGGCCATTGCAGCGCAGAACTGAAAAAATGTAACAGCAGCTCTTTCCCTAAGGAAAAACAGTCGGGAACCTTTGGTTTTGAGGTGCAGTTGGTGGGGCAGACTGGGCACTTCTTGGGCATCAAGACCTTTCTGTGCTGGTACCTTTGGTCTGGCAGGAATCTTCATTTGGATTCTATTTTTCAGGAGGTGGGACAGGCCACTGCAGCGCAGGGCTGAAAAAAGGGAACAGCAGCTCTTACCCTAAGGAAAAATCTCTGGATCCTTTCGCTTCTGGTGCAGTTCGTGGGGCAGCGTGGGCACTTCTTGGGCAGGAAGTTTTCTGTGGTGGTACTTTTGTCTGGCAGCAATCTTCATTTGGAGTAAATTTTTCAGGAGGTGGGACAGGCCGTTGCAGCGCAGGGCTGAAAAAAGGAACAGCAGCGCTTTCCCCAAAGAAAAACAGTCTGGAACCTTTGGCTTCAGGTGTAGTTGTTGGGGCAGACTGGGCACTTTTTGGGCAGCAAGACCTTTCTGTGGTGGCACCTTTTGTCTGGCAGCAATCTTCATTTGGATTCTATTTTTTAAAAGGTGGGACTGGCTAATGTAGCGCAGGGCTGAAAAAAGGGAACAGCAGCTCTTTCCATTAGGAACAAAAGTCTGGAAGCTTTGGCTTGGAGGTGCAGTTGGTGGAGCAACCTGGGCACTTCTTGGGCAGCAAAGATCTTTCTCTGGTGGCACCTTTTGTCTGGCAGGAATCTTCATTTGGGATCAATTTTCCAGGAGGTGGGACCGGCCATTGCAGCGCAGGGCTGAAAAAAGGGAACACCAGCTCTTTCCACCAGGAAAAACGCGTGAACCCTTTGGGTTTTGAAGGTGCGTTGGGGGCAGACTAGGCACTATCGTGGCAATCAAACCTTTCTGTGGTGGTACCTTTGGTCGGGCAGGAATTCTTCATGTGGATTCTATTTTTCAGAGTGGGCAGGCCACTGGCAAGCGCAGGCTGAAAAAAGGGACAGGCAACTCGTAGCCGAAGGAAAAAAGCGCTGGATCCTTTCCTTGCGATTCTGCTGCGTGTCCGGGGGCCAGCGTGGGCAGCTTCTGGGCAGGAAGTTTTCTGTGTGTAAGTTTTGTCTGGCAGCAATCGTCATTTGGAGTAATTTTCAGAGGGTGGGACAGGCCGTTGCGAGAGCAGGGCGGAAAAAGGACAGCAGCGCTGTTTCCCCAGGAAAAACAGTCTGGAACCTTTGGCTTCAGGTGTAGTTGTTGGGGCAGACTGGGCACTTCTTGGGCAGCAAGACCGTTCTGTGGGGGCACCTTTTGTCTGGCAGGAATCTTCATTTGCATTCAGTTTTTCAGGAGGTGGGACCGGCCATTGCAGAGCAGGGTTGAAAAAAGGGAACAGCAGCTCTTTCCCTAAGGAAAAACAGTCTGAAAGCTTTGGCTTTGACGTGCAGTTGATGGGCAGCCTGGGCACTTCCTGGGCAGTAAAGATCTTTCTGTGGTGGCACCTTTGTCTGGCAGCAATCTTCCTTTGGATTCTATTTTTCAGGAGGTGGGACAGGCCATTGCAGCACAGGGCTGAAAAAAGGGAACAGCAGCTCTTTCCCTAAGGAAAAACACTTTGGAACCTGTGGCTTCAGGTGTAGTTGGTGTAGGCTCGGCACTTCTTGGGCAGCAAGAGTTTTCTGTGGTGGCACCTTTTGTTTGGCAGGAATCTTCATTTGGAGTAAATTTTCCAGGAGGTGGGACAGGCCATTGCAGCGCAGGGCTGTTAAAAGGGAACAGCAGCTCTTTCCACCAGGAAAAACAGCCTGGAAGCTTTGGCTTCAAGTGTAGTTGTTGGGGCAGCCTGGGCACTTCTAGGGCATCAAAGAGCTTTTTGTGGTGGCACCCTTTGTCTGGCAGGAATCTTCATTTGGATTCTATTACTCAGGAGGTGGGACAGGCCATTGCAGCGCAGGGCTGAAAAAAGGGAACAGCAGCTCTTTCCCTCAGGAAAAATCTCTGGATCCTTTCACTTCTGCTGCAGTTGTTGGGGCAGCCTGGGCACTTCTTGGGCAGCAAAGATCTTTCCGTGGCAGCACCTTTTGTCTGGCAGCAATCTTTATTTGGATTCTATATTTCAGGAGGTTGGACAGGCCATTGCAGCGCAGGGCTGAAAAAAGGGAACAGCAGCTCTTTCCCTAAGGAAAAACAGTCTGGAAGCTTTGGCTTCAGGTGTACTTGGTGCAGCCTGGGCACTTCTTGGGCAGGAAGTTTTCTGTGGTGGTACTTTTTATCTGGCAGCAATCTTCATTTGGAGTAAATTTTTCAGGAGGTGGGACAGGCCGTTGCAGCGCAGGGCTGAAAAAATGAACAGCAGCGCTTTCCCCAAGGAAAAACAGCCTGGAACCTTTGGCTTCAGGTGTAGTTGTAGGGGCAGACTGGGCACATCTTGGGCAGCAAGACCTTTCTGTGGCAAGACCTTTTGTCTGGCAGGAATCTTCATTTGGATTCTATTTTTAAAAAGGTGGGACTGGCTAATGTAGCGCAGGGCTGAAAAAAGGGAACAGCAGCTCTTTCCACCAGGAAAAACAGTCGGGAACCTTTGGTTTTGAGGTGCAGTTGGTGGGGCAGACTGGGCACTTCTTGGGCAGCAAAGATCTTTCTGTGGGGGCACCTTTGGTCTGGCAGGAATCTTCATTTGGATTCTATTTTTCAAGAGGTGGGACAGGCCATTGCAGCGCAGAACTGAAAAAATGTAACAGTAGCTCTTTCCCTAAGGAAAAACAGTTGGGAACCTTTGGGTTTGAGGTGCAGTTGGTGGGGCAGACTGGGCACTTCTTGGGCATGAAGACCTTTCTGTGGTGGTACCTTTGGTCTGGCAGGAATCTTCATTTGGATTCTATTTTTCAGGAGGTGGGACAGGCCACTGCAGCGCAGGGCTGAAAAAAGGGAACAGCAACTCTTACCCTAAGGAAAAATCTCTGGATCCTTCGCCTTCTGCTGCAGTTCGTGGGGCAGCGTGGGCACTTCTTGGGCAGGAAGTTTTCTGTGGTGGTACTTTTTGTCTGGCAGCAATCTTCATTTGGAGTAAATTTTTCAGGAGGTGGGACAGGCCGTTGCAGCGCAGGGCTGAAAAAAGGACAGCAGAGCGCGTTCCCCAAGAAAAACAGTCTGGAACCTTTGGCTTCCAGGTTAGTTTTTGGGGCAACTGGGCAATTTTGGTCAGCAAAGATCTTTCTGTGGTGGCACCTTTTGTCTGGCAGGAATCTTCATTTGGGATCAATTTTCCAGGAGGTGGGACCGGCCATTGCAGCGCAGGGCTGAAAAAAGGGAACAGCAGCTCTTTCCACCAGGAAAAACAGTCGGGAACCTTTGGTTTTGAGGTACAGTTGGTGGGGCAGACTGGGCACTTCTTGGGCAGCAAAGATCTTTCTGTGGGGGCACCTTTGGTCTGGCAGGAATCTTCATTTGGATTCTATTTTTCAAGAGGTGGGACAGGCCATTGCAGCGCAGAACTGAAAAAATGTAACAGCAGCTCTTTCCCCAAGGAAAAACAGTCGGGAACCTTTGGTTTTGAGGTGCAGTTGGTGGGGCAGACTGGGCACTTCTTGGGCATCAAGACCTTTCTGTGGTGGTACCTTTGGTCTGGCAGGAATCTTCATTTGGATTCTATTTTTCAGGAGGTGGGACAGGCCACTGCAGCGCAGGGCTGAAAAACGGGAACAGCAACTCTTACCCTAAGGAAAAATCTCTGGATCCTTTCGCTTCTGCTGCAGTTCGTGGGGCAGCGCGGGCACTTCTTGGGCAGGAAGTTTTCTGTGGTGGTACTTTTTGTCTGGCAGCAATCTTCATTTGGAGTAAATTTTTCAGGAGGTGGGACAGGCCGTTGCAGCGCAGGGCTGAAAAAAGGAACAGCAGCGCTTTCCCCAAGGAAAAACAGTCTGGAACCTTTGGCTTCAGGTGTAGTTGTTGGGGCAGACTGGGCACTTCCTGGGCAGCAAGACCTTCCTGTGGGGGCACCTTTTGTCTGGCAGCAATCTTCATTTGGATTCTATTTTTTAAAAGGTGGGACTGGCTAATGTAGCACAGGGCTGAAAAAAGGGAACAGCAGCTCTTTCCATTAGGAACAAAAGTCTGGAAGCTTTGGCTTGGAGGTGCAGTTGGTGGGGCAGCCTGGGCACTTCTTGGGCAGCAAAGATCTTTCTGTGGTGGCACCTTTTGTCTGGCAGGAATCTCCATTTGGGATCAATTTTCCAGGAGGTGGGCCCGGCCATTGCAGCGCAGGGCTGAAAAAAGGGAACAGCAGTTCTCTCCACCAGGAAAAACAGTCGGGAACCTTTGGTTTTGAGGTGCAGTTGGTGGGGCAGACTGGGCACTTCTTGGGCATCAAGACCTTTCTGTGGTCGTACCTTTGGTCTGGCAGGAATCTTCATTTGGATTCAATTTTTCAGGAGGTGGGACAGGCCACTGCAGCGCAGGGCTGAAAAAAGGGAACAGCAACTCTTACCCTAAGGAAAAATCTCTGGATCCTTTCGCTTCTGCTGCAGTTCGTGGGGCAGCGTGGGCACTTCTTGGGCCGGAAGTTTTCTGTGGTGGTACTTTTTGTCTGGCAGCAATCTTCATTTGGAGTAAATTTTTCAGGAGGTAGGACAGGCCGTTGCAGCGCAGGGCTGAAAAAAGGAACAGCAGCGCTTTCCCCAAGGAAAAACAGTCTGGAACCTTTGGCTTCAGGTGTAGTTGTTGGGGCAGACTGGGCACTTCTTGGGCAGCAAGACCTTTCTGTGGTGGCACCTTTTGTCTGGCAGCAATCTTCATTTGGATTCTATTTTTTTTAAAGGTGGGACCTGGCGATGTAGCGCAGGGGCTGACAAAAGGAACAGCAGCTCGTTCCGACCAGGAAACAGTCGGGAACCTTTGGGTTTGAGGTCAGTATTGGTGGGGCGACTGGGGCCCTTCGTTGGGCAGCAAAGAGCTTTCTGTGGTGGCAACCCTTTTTGTCTGTCAGAAGTCTTCATTTGCATTCAGTTTTTCAGGAGGTAGGACTGTCCACTGCAGCACAGGGCAGAAAAAAGGGAACAGCAGCTCTTTCCACCAGGAAAAAAAGTCTGGAAGCTTTGGCTTTGAGGTGCAGTTGTTGGGGCAGCCTTGGCACTTCTTGGGCAGCAAAGATCTTTCTGTGGTGGCACCTTTTGTCTGGCAGGAATCTTCATTTGCATACAGTTTTTCAGGAGGTGGGACCGGCCATTGCAGAGCAGGGTTGAAAAAAGGGAACAGCAGCTCTTTCCCTAAGGAAAAACAGTCTGAAAGCTTTGGCTTTGAGGTGCAGTTGATGGGCAGCCTGGGCACTTCCTGGGCAGTAAAGATCTTTCTGTGGTGGCACCTTTGTCTGGCAGGAATCTTCCTTTGGATTCTATTTTTCAGGAGGTGGGACAGGCCATTGCAGCACAGGGCTGAAAAAAGGGAACAGCAGCTCTTTCCCTAAGGAAAAACAGTTTGGAACCTGTGGCTTCAGGTGAAGTTGGTGTAGGTTCGGCACTTCTTGGGCAGCAAGAGTTTTCTGTGGTGGCACCTTTTGTTTGGCAGGAATCTTCATTTGGAGTAAATTTTCCAGGAGGTGGGACAGGCCATTGCAGCGCAGGGCTGTTAAAAAGGAACAGCAGCTCTTTCCACCAGGAAAAACAGCCTGGAAGCTTTGGCTTCAAGTGTAGTTGTTGGGGCAGCCTGGGCACTTCTAGGGCATCAAAGAGCTTTCTGTGGTGGCACCCTTTGTCTGGCAGGAATCTTCATTTGGATTCTATTACTCAGGAGGTGGGACAGGCCATTGCAGCGCAGGGCTGAAAAAAGGGAACAGCAGCTCTTTCCCTCAGGAAAAATCTCTGGATCCTTTCACTTCTGCTGCAGTTGTTGGGGCAGCCTGGGCACTTCTTGGGCAGCAAGACCTTTCTGTGGGAAGACCTTTTGTCTGGCAGCAATCTTCATTTGGATTCTATTTTTTAAAAGGTGGGACTGGCTAATGTAGCGCAGGGCTGAAAAAAGGGAACAGCAGCTCTTTCCACCAGGAAAAACAGTCGGGAACCTTTGGCTTGGAGGTGCAGTTGGTGGGGCAGCCTGGGCACTTCTTGGGCAGCAAAGATCTTTCTGTGGTGGCACCTTTTGTCTGGCAGGAATCTTCATTTGGGATCAATTTTCCAGGAGGAGGGACCGGCCATTGCAGAGCAGGGCTGAAAAAAGGGAACAGCAGCTCTTTCCACCAGGAAAAACAGTCGGGAACCTTTGGTTTTGAGGTGCAGTTGGTGGGGCAGACTGGGCACTTCTTGGGCATCAAGACCTTTCTGTGGTGGTACCTTTGGTCTGGCAGGAATCTTCATTTGGAGTAAATTTTTCAGGAGGTGGGACAGGCCACTGCAGCGCAGGGCTGAAAAAAGGGAACAGCAACTCTTACCCTAAGGAAAAATCTCTGGATCCTTTCGCTTCTGCTGCAGTTCGTGGGGCAGCGTGGGCACTTCTTGGGCAGGAAGTTTTCTGTGATGGTACTTTTTGTCTGGCAGCAATCTTCATTTGGAGTAAATTTTTCAGGAGGTGGGACAGGCCGTCGCAGCGCAGGGCTGAAAAAAGGAACAGCAGCGCTTTCCCCAAGGAAAAACAGTCTGGAACCTTTGGCTTCAGGTGTAGTTGTTGGGGCAGACTGGGCACTTCTTGGGCAGCAAGATCTTCCTGAGGGGGCACCTTTTGTCTGGCAGCAATCTTCATTTGGATTCTATTTTTTAAAAGGTGGGACTGGCTAATGTAGCGCAGGGCTGAAAAAAGGGAACAGGAGCTCTTTCCACCAGGAAAAACAGCCTGGAAGTTTTGGCTTGGAGGTGCAGTTGGTGGGTCAGACTGGGCACTTCTTGGGCAGCAAAGATCTTTCTGTGGTGGCACCTTTGGTCTGGCAGGAATCTTCATTTGGATTCTATTTTTCAAGGGGTGGGACAGGCCATTGCAGCGCAGAACTGAAAAAATGTAACAGCAGCTCTTTCCCTAAGGAAAAACAGTCGGGAACCTTTGGTTTTGAGGTGCAGTTGGTGGGGCAGACTGGGCACTTCTTGGGCAGCAAAGAGCTTTCTGTGGTGGCACCTTTTGTCTGGCAGGAATCTTCATTTGCATTCAGTTTTTCAGGAGGTGGGACAGGGCATTGCAGAGCAGGGTTGAAAAAAGGGAACAGCAGCTCTTTCCCTAAGGAAAAAAAGTCTGGAAGCTTTGGCTTTGAGGTGCAGTTGGTGGGGCAGCCTTGGCACTTCTTGGGCAGCAAAGATCTTTCTGTGGTGGCACCTTTTGTCTGGCAGGAATCTTCATTTGCATTCAGTTTTTCAGGAGGTGGGACCGGCCATTGCAGAGCAGGGTTGAAAAAAGGGAACAGCAGCTCTTTCCCTAAGGAAAAACAGTCTGAAAGCTTTGGCTTTGAGGTGCAGTTGATGGGCAGCCTGGGCACTTCCTGGGCAGTAAAGATCTTTCTGTGGTGGCCTTTTGTCTGGCAGGAATCTTCATTTGGGATCAATTTTCCAGGAGGTGGGACCGGCCATTGCAGCGCAGGGCTGAAAAAAGGGAACAGCAGCTCTTTCCACCAGGAAAAAAAGTCTGGAACCTTTCGCTTCTGCTGCAGTTGGTGGGGCAGCCTGCGCACATTTTGGGTAGCAAAGATCTTTCTGTGGTGGCACTTTTTGTCTGGCAGGAATCTTCATTTGCATTCAGTTTTTCAGGAGGTGGGACAGGCCATTGCAGTGCAGGGCAGAAAAAAGGGAACAACATCTCTTTCCACCAGGAAAAACAGTCTGGAAGTTTTAGCTTTGAGGTGCAGTTGGCGGGGCAGCCTGGGCACTTCCTGGGCAGTAAAGATCTTTCTGTGGTGGCACCTTTGTCTGGCAGGAATCTTCCTTTGGATTCTATTTTTCAGGAGGTGGGACAGGCTATTGCTGCACAGGGCTGAAAAAAGGGAACAGCAGCTCTTTCCCTAAGGAAAAACACTTTGGAACCTGTGGCTTCAGGTGTAGTTGGTGTAGGCTCGGCACTTCTTGGGCAGCAAGAGTTTTCTGTGGTGGCACCTTTTGTTTGGCAGGAATCTTCATTTGGAGTAAATTTTCCAGGAGGTGGGACCGGCCATTGCAGCGCAGGGCTGAAAAAAGGGAACAGCAGCTCTTTCCACCAGGAAAAACAGTCGGGAACCTTTGGTTTTGAGGTGCAGTTGGTGGGGCAGACTGGGCACTTCCTGGGCATCAAGACCTTTCTGTGGTGGTACCTTTGGTCTGGCAGGAATCTTCCTTTGGATTCTATTTTTCAGGAGGTGGGACAGGCCATTGCAGCACAGGGCTGAAAAAAGGGAACAGCAGCTCTTTCCCTAAGGAAAAACACTTTGGAACCTGTGGCTTCAGGTGTAGTTGGTGTAGGCTCGGCACTTCTTGGGCAGCAAAGATCTTTCTGTGGTGGCACCTTTTGTCTGGCAGGAATCTTCATTTGGATTCTATTTTTTAAAAGGTGGGACTGGCTAATGTAGCGCAAGGCTGAAAAAAGGGAACAGCAGCTCTTTCCATTAGGAACAAAAGTCTGGAAGCTTTGGCTTTGAGGTGCAGTTGTTGGGGCAGACTGGGCACGTCTTGGGCGAGCAAAGGAGCTTTCGGGGGGGGGGTGGGGCCTTTTTGTCGGGCAGGAATCTTCATTTGGGATCAATGGTTCCCAGGAGGTGGGAACAGGCCATTGCAGCGCAGGGCTGAAAAAGGGACAGCGCTCTTTCCACCAGAAAAAGTCTGGAACCGTTCGCGGGCTGCGTTGGTGGGGCAGCCTGGCACATTTTGGTAACAAAGATCTTTCTGTGGTGGCACCTTTTGTCGGGCAGGAATCTTTCATTTGCATTCAGGTTTATCAGGAGGTGGGACAGGCAAGTGCAGAGCAGGGGTTGAAAAAAGGAACAGCGGCTCTTTCCACCCAGGAAAAAAAGTCTGGAAAGCTTTGGCTTTGAGTGCAGTTGTTGGGGCACCTGCACTTCTGGCAATCAAGGATGTTTATGTGGTGGCAACCTTTTGTCTGGCAGGAAGCTTCCATTTGGATTCATGTTCCAGGAGGTGGGACCGGCCAATTGCAGAGCATGGTTGAAAAAAAGGGAACAGCAGCTCTTTCCACCAGGAAAAACAGTCGGGAACCTTTGGTTTTGAGGTGCAGTTGGTGGGGCAGACTGGGCACTTCTTGGGCATCAAGACCTTTCTGTGGTGATACCTTTGGTCTGGCAGGAATCTTCATTTGGATTCTATTTTTCAGGAGGTGGGACAGGCCACTGCAGCGCAGGGCTGAAAA
>NW_024103948.1:0-12643 GCF_003945595.2 Pipra filicauda
CTCGGTGTGCGTGAGTGTGCCTAAGCATATATTTATTGGTCTGCTTTTTTGTCAGTTTTTTCAGGTGTGTCTGAGTGTATGCAATTTTGTCTGAGTGTGTCTGAGTGTGTCTGAGTGTTTCTAAGTGTGTCTGGCTTTGTGAGAGTGTGTCTGAGTGTGTCTGAGCTTGTCTGTGAGCAAATGTGTCTGGGTGTGTCTGAGTGTGCGAGTGTGTTTGCAGTTGTGTCTGAGTGTGTGTGAGTGTGTCTGAGTGTATCTGAGTGTGTCTAGGTGTGTACCAGTGTGTCTGAATATTTCTGAGTGTGTCTGAGTGTGTGTGAGTGTGTTCGAGTGTGTGTAAGTGTGTCTGAGTGTGTCTGGGTTTGCCTGAGTGTGTCTGAGTGTGTCTAAGTGTGTCTGGCTTTATGAGAGTGTGTCTAAGCGTGTCTGAGAATATCTGTGTGTGTGCGAAGGTGTCTGGGTGTGTCTAAGTGTGTCTGAGTGTGTCTTAGTGCTTTCAAGTGTATTTCAGTGTGTCTGGGTGTGTTTGAATGTGTTTGCAAGTGTGTCTGAGTGTGTGAGAGTTTCTCTGAGTGTTTCTGAGCATGTCTGAGGTTATTTGTGTGTGTCTTGGTCTGTAGGAATGTGTCTGAGTGTGTCTGGGTGTGTGCTAGTGTTTCTGAGTGTGTCTGAGTGTGTCTGAATGTGTGCGAATGTTTCTGAGTGTGTCTGGATATGTGGGAGTGTACTCTAGTGTTTCTGAGTGTGCCTGCGTGTTTCTGACCATGTCTGAGGTTATCTGAGTGTGTCTTGTTCTGTAGGAATGTGTCTGAGTGTGTCTTGGTGTGTGGGAGTGTGTCTGAGTTTGTCTCAGTGTGTTTAAGTGTGTCTGGCTGTGTGGGAGAGTGTCTGAGCAAATCTGAGTGTGAGCAAATGTGTCTGGGTGTGTCTCAGTGTGTCTGAGTGTGTCTAAGTGTTTCTGAGTGTGTCTAAGTGTGTCTGAGTGTGTTTGAGTGTATCTGAGTGTGTCTGGGTGTGTGGGACTGTGCTTGAGTGTGTCTGAGTGTGTTTAAGTGTGTCTGGTTGTGTGCGAGTGTGTCTGAGTGTGTCTGAGCGTATCTGAGTGTGAGCAAATGTGTCTGGGTGTGTCTAAGTGTGTCTGAGTGTGTGCAAGTGTGTCTAAGTGTGTCATAGTGTGTTCAAGTGTGTCTGACTGTGTCTGAGAGTGTGTGTGTGTGTCTGAGTGGGTGAGAATCTCTCAGTGTACCTGAGTGTGTCTGAGCATGTCTGAGTGAATCTGAGTGTGTTTGGGTGAGTAGGAGTGGGTTTGAGTGTGTCTGAGTGTGTTTAAGTTTGTCTGGCTTTGTTCGAGTGTGACTGAGTGTGTCTGAGAGTACCCGAGTGTGAGCAAATGTGTCTGGCTGTGTGCGAGTGTGTCTGAGTGTTTCTGAGTGTGTCTGAGCATATCTGAGTTTACCTGAGTGTGTCTCAGTGTGTTTGAGTGTGCTCTAGTGTGTCTGAGTGTCTCTGGGTGTGCCTGAGTGTTTCTGAGCCTGTCGGAGTGTATCTGAGCGTGTCTGGGTGTGTACGAGTGTGTCTCAGTGTACATGAGTGTGCCTGAGCATATATTTATGGGTCTGATTGTTTGTCAGTGTTTGCAGTTGTGTCTGAGTGTGTGCAATTGTGTCTGAGTGTCTGAGTGTATCTGAGTGTGTCTGAATGTGTAAGAGCGTGTCTGAGTGTGTCTGAGAATATCTGTGTGTGTGCAAATATGTCTGGGTGTGTGCGAGAGTGTTTCAGTGTGCCAGAGTGTCGGAGTGCGTGCGAGTGGGTCTGAATGTGTCTGAGTGTATCTGAGTGTGTGCGAATGTGTCTTAGTGTGTGCAAGTGTGTCTGGGTTTGTCTAAGTGTGTCTGAGTGTGTCTTAGTGTTTTCAAGTGTGCTTCAGTTTGTCTGGGTGTGTTTGAATGTGTTCAAGTGTGTCTGAGTGTGTGAGAGTTTGTCTGAGTGTGTCTGAGCGTGTCTGAGAGTATCTGAGTGTGTGGGGGTGTGTGCGAATGTGTCTGAGTGTGTCTGGGTGTGTGCCTGTCTAGGAGTGTTTCTGAGTGTTTCTGAGCGTATCTGAGTGTGAGCGAATGTGTCTGCGTGTGTCTAAGTGTGTCTGAGTGTGTCTGAGTGTCTTTGCAGTTGTGTCTGAGAGTTTCTGAGTGTCTGTGAGTGTGTGTGAATGTGTGCGAGTGTGTCTGAGTGTCTCTCAGTGTGTCTGAGCATATCTGAGTGTGAACGAATGTGTTTGGGTGTGTGCGAGTGTGCTTGAGTGTGTCTAAGTGTGTCTGAGTGTGTGCAAGTGTGTGCAAGTGTGTTTGCAGTTGTGTCTGAGCATGTGTGAGTGTGTCTGAGCTTGTTTGAGTGTGTCTGATTGTGTCTGAGCATGTCTGGCTGTGTCTGAGTGTGTCTGAGTGTGTCTGAGTGTGAGCGAATGTGTCTGGGTTTGTGCGAGTGTGTCTGAGTGTGTCTAAGCGTGTCTGAGTGTGTCTAAGCATGTCTGAGTGTGTCTCAGTCTGTGCGAGTGTGTTTGCAGTTGTGTCTGAGCATGTGCGAGTGTGTCTGAGTGTTTTTGAGTGTGTCTGAGTGTGTCTGTCTGAGTGTATCTGAGTGTGTCTAAGCGTATCTGAGTGTATCTGAGTGTGTTTGCAGATGTGTCTGAGCGTGTGCGAGTGTGTCTGAGTGTTTCTAAGTGTGTCTAAGTGTGTCTGAGCGTGCCTGAGTGTGCCTGAGTGTGCCTGAGTGTGTGTGTGAGTGTGTCTGAGTGTGTCTGAGTGTGTCTGGGTGTGCCTGCGTGTGTCTGAGCGTGTCGGAGTGTATCTGAGTGTGTCTGGGTGTGTGCAAGTGTGTCTCAGTGTGCGTGAGTGTGCCTGAGTATATATTTATGGGTCTGATTGTTTGTCAGTGTTTGCAGGTGTGTGTGAGTGTATACGATTGTGTCTGAGTGTGTCTGAGTGTGTCTGAGAATGTGTGAGCGTTTCTGAGTGAATGAGAGTGTGTCTGAATGTGTGCAAATGTTTCTGAGTGTGTCTGGTTGTGTGGGAGTGTACTTGAGCGTGTCTGAGTGTGTCTGAGTGTGTTTGAGTGTGCCTGAGTGTGTCTGAGTATCTCTCAGTGTGCCTGAGCGTATCTGAGCTTGTCTGAGTGGGTCTGAGTGTGTCTGGGTGTGTGGGACTGTGCCTGAGTGTGTCTGAGGGCCCCTCCCCCACCCTCAGGGACCCTCCTGCCCCTCCCCCACCCTCAGGGGCTTTCCTGCCCCTCCCCCACCCTCAGGGAACCTCCTGCCTGTCCTCCGCATTCGGAGTCCCCTCCTGCCCCTCCCCCACGCTCAAGGCCTCTCCCCCCCCCCCCAAAACCCCCCTCCCACGCCCCTCCCCCACCCTCTGAGCTCTTACCGAGCTCTTACTGGTGTTACTGGGAGGGTCCCTGAGCTCTTACTGGTGTTACTGGGTGGGTCCTTGAGCTCTTACTGGTGTTACTAGTGTTACTGGGAGGGTCCCTGGGCTCTTACTGGTGTTACTGGGAGGGTCCCTGAGCTCTTACTGGTGTTACTGGGAGGTTCCCTGGGCTGGTACTGGTCTTACTGGTGTTACTGGGAGGGTCCCTGAGCTCTTACTGGTGTTACTGGGAGGGTCCCTGAGCTTACTGGTGTTACTGGGAGGGTCCCTGAGCTCTTACTGGTGTTACTGGTGTTACTGGGAGGGTCCCTGAGCTCTTACTGGTGTTACTGGTGTTACTAGTGTTACTGGGAGGGTCCCTGGGCTCTTACTGGTGTTACTGGGAGGGTCCCTGAGCTCTTAACTACCTGGGGTTACTGGAGGTTTCCCGGGCTTGGGAACGTCTCAAATTTACTGGTCTTTACTGGTGTTTTACTGGGAGGGTCACCTGGAGCTGCTTACTGGTGTTACTACTGGAGGGTCCTGAGCTCTTACTGGTATTACTGGGAGGGTCCCTGAGCTCTTACTGGTGTTACTGGTGTTACTGGGAGGGTCCCTGAGCTCTTACTGGTGTTACTGGGAGGGTCCTTGAGCTCTTACTGGTGTTACTGGGAGGGTCCCTGAGCTCTTACTGGTGTTACTGGGAGGGTTCCTGGCCTCTTACTGGTGTTACTGGGAGGGTCCCGGACCTCCCCAGTCCGTTACTGGTCCGTTACTGGGAAGGGGGCGTGGCCTCGCGCCGCCACTGGTCCCTTACTGGTCGAACTGGGAGCCTCCCCCGAGATCCCCCCAGCCCTTACTGGAGCCTTACTGGTGGAACTGGGAGGGCGGGGGCTGTTACTGGTCCCTTACTAGTCTGTACTGGGAAGGGAGAGGGGAGGGGCCGCCCCCTCGAGGCCTCTCCCCCCGCAGTGACGTCACCTGGTCCCAAAAATAGCCCGGGGGGGCCCAAACTGGGGAGGGGGACTTGGAGCTGCTCCCAGCGCGACCCGTTCAGGTACTGGGAGTGACTGGGAGGGAACTGGGAGGGACTGGAAGGGGGCGGGGCCTCCCTCTCTCCCCCCCCCCCGTGTCCTCGGGGTGACCTTGGGGCGGGAGGGGGATGGGCCGCTCCCAGTGGCTCCCAGTAGCTCCCAGTAACTCCAGTGACCCCCCCCAGTAACCCCCGTTACTCACCTCAATCCCCAGTGACCCCCCAGTAACTCCCAGTAACCCTCCAGTAACCCCACTAACCCCCCCAACAACCCCCCCAGTAACTCCCAGTAACCCCCAGTAGCCCCACTAACCTCCCCAATGACCTCCCAGTAGCTTCCAGTAACCCCAATAACCCCAGTGACCCCCCCCAGTAGCTCCCAGTAACCCCAATAACCCCAGTGACCCTCCCAGTAGCTCCCAGTAACCCCAGTAACCTCAGTAATGCCCCCAGTATCTCCAGCGACCCCCCCAGTAACTCCCAGTAACCCTCGTGTCCATCCCAGTGCGCCCTAGTGACCCCCCCCAGTAACCCCAGTTACTCCACCAGTAGCTCTCAGTAACCCCAGTGACCTCCCCAGTAACCCCAGTTACTCCACCAGTAACTCCCAGTAACCCCAGTGACCCTCCCAGTAGCTCCCAGTAACCCCCCAGTGACCCCCCCAGTAACTCCAGTGACCCTCCCAGTGACCATCCCAGTAACCCCAGTGACCCCAGTAACCCTCCCAGTGACCCCCCCAGTAACTCCAGTGATCCTCCCAGTAACCCCAGTGACCCTCCCAGTAGCTCCCAGTAACCCCAGTGACCCCTTGCAGTAACCCCAGTGACCCCCCCCGTAGCTCCCAGTAGCTCCCAGTAAACCCAGTGTCCATCCCAGTAGCTCCCAGTAACTCCCAGTAACCCCAGTGTCCATCCCAGTAACTCCCAGTAACCTCCCCAGTAGCTCCCAGTAACTCCCAGTAACCCCCCATCAGCTCCCAGTAACCCCAGTGTCCATCCCAGTAACCCCAGTGACCCCCCAGTAGCTCCCAGTAGCTCCCAGTAACTCCCAGTGTCCCCCCCAGTGCCTCCCAGTATGTCCCAGTTTAACCCAGTTTTCCCCCCCCCGCAGGCCCTGGGTCGGGTGGGGGAGGGGCGGGTTCACATTTCCATGACAACGGCCCTTTCCCTCTGGCCCCCCAGTAGCTCCCAGTTTAACCCAGTTTTCCCCCATTTTTTCCACATTTTTCCCCATTTTCCCCGATTTTTTCCCCATTTTCCCGGATTTTTCCCCATTTTCCCAGATTTCCCCCCATTTTTCCACATTTTCCTGAATTTTCCCCCCATTTTCCTGGATTTTTCCCAATTTTCCCACATTTTCCCATTTTTCCCCCATTTTCCCAGATTTTTTTCCCTTTTTTTTCCCATTTTCTCGGAATTTCCCATTTTTCCCCATTTTCCTGGATTTTCCCAGATTTTTTCCCATTTTCCCAGATTTTCCCCATTTTTCCCACATTTTCCCAGATTTTCCCCCATTTTTCTCCAGATTATCCCAGATTTTCCCCATTTTTCCCACATTTTCCCAGATTTTCCCCCATTTTTCTCCAGATTATCCCAGATTTTTTCCCATTTTTTCCACATTTTCCTCGATTTTTCTCACATTTTTCCCGGATTTTCCCAGATTTTTTTCCCCCATTTTTCTGGATTTTTCCCCATTTTTCCCAAATTTTTTTTGATCTTTCCCCATTTCCCCCCATTTTCCCGGATTTTCCCCCATTTTTTCCACATTTTTCCAGATTTTTACCCACATTTTCCCCTGCATTTTCCCAGAGTTTTCCCCATTTTTTCCCCATTTTCCCAGATTTTCCCCAGATTTTTCCACACTTTCCCAGATTTTTCCTCCATTTTTCCCAGAATTTCCCACATTTTCCCAGATTTTTCCCCCCATTTTTTCCCCATTTTCTCGGATTTTCCCCCATTTTTTCCCCATTTTCCCAGATTTTTTCCCATTTTCCCCCATTTTCCCTGATTTTCCCCCAATTTTTTCCACATTTTCCCAGATTTTTCCTAATTTCCCCCATTTTCCCCAGATTTTTTCCCCATTTTTCCCAGATTTTCCCAGAATATTCCCCATTTTTCCCCAGATTTTCCCAGATTTTTCCCCATTTTTTCCCTATTTTCCTACATTTTTCCCATTTTTCCCACATTTTTCCCAGATTTTTCCCAGATTTTCTCCCATTTTTCCCAGAATTTCACGGATTTTTTCCCAATTGTTCCCAATTTTCCCAGGTTTTTTCCCATTTTTCCCACATTTTCCCCGATTTTCCCCCAATTTTTCCCAGATTTTCCCCCATTTTTCCCCATTTTGCCAGATTTTTTCCCATTTTTTCCACATTTTCCCACTTTTTTCCCAATTTTCCCTGATTTTCCCCACATTTTTCCCATATTTTCCCGGATTTTTCCCCATTTTCCCCACTTTGTCCCAGATTTTTCCCACATTTTTCCCCATTTTTTCCAGATTTCCCAGATTTTTTCCCGTTTTTTCCCCATTTTCCCCCACTTTGTCCCAGATTTTTCCCGGATTTTTCCCCATTTTCCCCATTTTCCCAGATTTTTCCCCTTTTTTCCCCATTTTCCCCGATTTTCCCCACATTTTTCCCGGATTTTTCCCATTTTTTCACATTTTCCCACATTTTTATCCAGATTTTTCCAGATTTTTTCCCACATTTCCCCAGATTTTTCCTCATTTTTCCCAGAATTTCCCCATTTTTCTGGATTTTTCCCCATTTTCCCAGATTTTTCCCTTTTTTTCCCCATTTTCCCAGATTTTTCCCCAGATTTTCCCAGATTTTTCCTCATTTGTCCCAGAATTCCCCCCATTTTTCCCACATTTTCCTGAATTTTTCCCATTTTCCCCCATTTTCCCCATTTTCCCAGATTTTTTCCCATTTTTTCCCCATTTCCCCCCAGATTTTTCCCCATTTTTCCCAGATTTTCCCAGATTTTTCCCCATTTTTCCCCATTTTTTCCTCATTTTTTCCACATTTTCCCAGATTTGTCCCCATTTTTCCCAGAATTTCCCACATTTTCCCCCATTTTTCCCCATTACCCCGGATTTTTCCCACATTTTTCCTGGAATTTCCTGCGTTTTCCCCCATTTTCCCACATTTTCCCAGATTTTTCCTTATTTTCCCCAATTTTTCCCCATTTTTTCCCCCATTTTTTCCACATTTCCCCCGATTTTTCTCCAGATTTTCCCCACATTTTTCCCCCATTTCCCCCTATTTTCCAGGATTTTTGGGCCCCCAATTTTCCAAATTTCCCAAATTTCTCCAGTGGAAAAAAATGGGGGGAAATTTGGGAGAAATGGGGGGAAATCCGGGAAAATATGGAAAAAATCGGGAAATGTGGAAAAATGGGGGAAAATCTAGGAAAATGAGGGGGGAAATTGGGGAAAATGGGGGAAATTTGGGAGAAAAAGTCAGAAATTTGGGTAAATGGGGGATTTTGAGGGGAAATGGAGGGAAAATTGGAAAAAAGTGGGAAATTTGGGGAAAACGGGTGAAAAATCAGGAAAATGGGGGGGGAATTGGGAAAAATTAGGGGAGTTTGGGAAAAAATTGGGAAAAAACGGTGGAATTTGGGGAAAAGGGGGAAATTTGGGAAAAATGGGGGGAACTGAGAAAAAAATGGGGGAATTTGGGAAAAATTGGATGAAAAATTGGGGAAAATTGAGGGAAAATGGGGGGAAGTTCGGGGAAAATAGGGAAAAATTGGGGAAAAATGGGGGAAATTTGGGAAAAATGGAAGGAATTGAGAAAAAATGGGGGAATTGGGGAAAAATAGGAGGAATTGGAAAAAATCTGGGAATTTGGGAAAAATGGGGGAATTCAGGGGAAATGACAAAAAAATGGGAAAAATTGGGGAAAAATTGGAAAAAAGGGGGAAATTTGGGAAAAATGGTGGAAATGAGGGGAAAATTGGGGAAAGAAGTGGGAAATTGGAGAAAAATGGAGAAAAAAGTGGGAAATTTGGGAAAAAAGTGGGAAATTTGGGAAAAATGGTGGAAATGAGGGGAAAATTGGGGAAAGAAGTGGGAAATTGGGGAAAAATGGAGAAAAAAGTGGGAAATTCGAGGAAAAAAGTGGGAAATTTGGGAAAAATGGATGAAAAATTGGGAAAAATGAGGGGAAATTTGGGAAGAACTTGGGTGTCCCCACCAGGTTCGGCCCTGCCATGGCCTTGATGGCCCCGGGATCAGGTGAGGCTCCTCCCCCACCCGCTAACCCCTCCCGCTCCGCGGGGTAACTGCCCCACCCCCACCCAGTCCGGGTTGTGACCCCTCCCCCATTCTGTGGCACCTCCCCCACTTAATGGCCCCTCCTTAATTTTATGGCCCCTCCCCCACTTTATGGCCCCTCCCCCACTCTGTGACCCCCTCCCCAACTTTATGACCCCTCCCCCACTTTATGGCGCCTCCCCCACACTGTGACCCCTCCCCCACCCCCTGACCCCTCCACCACTCTGTGACCCCTCCCCCACTCTCTGAACCCTCCCCCACTCTCTGAACCCTCCCCCACTTTCTGGCCCCTCCCCCACTTTCTGGCCCCTCCCCCACTCTCTGACTACTCCCCCACTTTATGGCCCCTCCGCCACTCTGTGGCCCCTCCCCCACTTTATGGCCCCTCCCCCACTTTATGGTCCCTCCCCTACCTCATGACCCATACCCCACTCTTTGACCCCTCCCCCACTCCCTGACGCCTCCCCCACTCTGTGACCCCTCCCCCACTGACAGCTTCTCCCTGCAGAGGTGTGGACAACTATCCAGGCAGGATGAGACCTGAGCCCGGCAGGCAGCAAAGTCCCTGCCCTGACACGAAGAACCCCAGAGCACAGGGACCCTGCTCTGCAGGACAGCCCCAGGCACCCCTGGCTGCACCCCCACCTTTCCACCCCGCAGCCATCCCTGGCAGAAGGAGCCCACCTGCGCCGTCCCTCTGACGGTGCTGCAGGGAAGGCCTGCCCTGGAGAACATCCTCCTCCTGTGCAACAGAGAAACTGGGAGAGTCCTGACAGAGGCGCAAGGCTGTGGGATGTGGTAGCTTTAGGAGATTCCTCCAGGAACACAAGGGACATTGCCCTGCACCTGTAGACTCACTCTGCAGAGGAGTGTGACGTTCTGTCCCCAAGGGAAATCTCAGCTGAACACCTCCCATCTTTCCGCTGCCTTTAACCTCCCTCTGCCTTGCTTCTCTTCTCTCGTGGCTACAGGCAGTGCCCTCGACCCTGCTGGGCTGTGCAGAGGAGCTGCTCCTGGGCAGAGCTGTCTCTCTGCAGTGCTGCCCGCTTGCCAGGAGCTCCCTGTGTGCCAGGAGCCCGACCCAGCTGAGCAGCACAGCAAGAGCCAAAGGTAGCCCTTTCTCTGCCCTTCTGGGTTCCCCGCAGGTGTCCCTGGGGCTCCAGGGGAACCTGCTGTGGAACAGGCTGAAGGAAACAATGATGTTCCCTCTTCTCCCCTCTTCAGTGACACTTCTTTCCAGCAGTGACATTTCTCCCCTTAGAAAATACACAGGGTCTGATGATCACCTAGATTTTCCCCCATTTTCCCACATTTCCCGATTTTTTCCATATTTTCCCGGATTTTCCCCCATTTTTCCCATTTTCCCCCCATATTTCCCCCATTTCCCCAAATTTCCCACTTTTTCCCCCAATTTTTCCCCTTTTTCCCTGAAATTCCTGCTTTTTCCCAAATTTCCCCCCATTTTTTTCCACTGGAGAAATTTGGGAAATTTGGAAAATTGGGGGCCCAAAAATCCTGGAAAATAGGGGGAAATGGGGGAAAAATGTGGGGAAAATCTGGAGAAAAATCGGGGGAAATGTGGAAAAAATGGGGGAAAAAATGGGGAAAAATTGGGGAAAATAAGGAAAAATCTGGGAAAATGGGGGAAAATGGGGGAAAACGCAGGAAATTCCAGGAAAAATGTGGGAAAAATCCGGGGTAATGGGGAAAAATGGGGGAAAATGTGGGAAATTCTGGGAAAAATGGGGACAAATCTGGGAAAATGTGGAAAAAATGAGGAAAAAATGGGGAAAAATGGGGAAAAATCTGGGAAAATCTGGGAAAAATGGGGAAAAATCTGGGGGGAAATGGGGAAAAAATGGGAAAAAATCTGGGGGGAAATGGGGAAAATGGGGGGAAAATGGGAAAAATTCAGGAAAATGTGGGAAAAATGGGGGGAATTCTGGGACAAATGAGGAAAAATCTGGGAAAATCTGGGGAAAAATCTGGGAAAATGGGGAAAAAAAGGGAAAAATCTGGGAAAATGGGGAAAAATCCAGAAAAATGGGGAAATTCTGGGAAAAATGAGGAAAAATCTGGGGAAATGTGGGAAAAAATCTGGAAAAATCTGGATAAAAATGTGGGAAAATGTGAAAAAATGGGAAAAATCCGGGAAAAATGTGGGGAAAATCGGGGAAAATGGGGAAAAAAGGGGAAAAATCTGGGAAAATGGGGAAAATGGGGAAAAATCCGGGAAAAATCTGGGACAAAGTGGGGAAAAATGGGGAAAAAACGGGAAAAAATCTGGGAAATCTGGAAAAAATGGGGGAAAATGTGAGAAAAATCTGGGACAAAGTGGGGAAAATGGGGAAAAATCCGGGAAAAATCTGGGACAAAGTGGGGAAAAATGGGGAAAAATCCGGGAAAATGGGGAAAAATCCGGGAAAATATGGGAAAAATGTGGGGAAAATCAGGGAAAATTGGGAAAAAAGTGGGAAAATGTGGAAAAAATGGGAAAAAATCTGGCAAAATGGGGAAAAATGGGGGAAAATCTGGGAAAAATTGGGGGAAAATCGGGGAAAATGTGGGAAAAATGGGAAAAAACCTGGGAAAATTGGGAACAATTGGGAAAAAATCCGTGAAATTCTGGGAAAAATGGGAGAAAATCTGGGAAAAATCTGGGAAAAATGTGGGAAAAATGGGAAAAATGTAGGAAAATAGGGAAAAAATGGGGAAAAATCTGGGAAAATCTGGGGAAAAATGGGGAATATTCTGGGAAAATCTGGGAAAAATGGGGAAAAAATCTGGGGAAAATGGGGGAAATTAGGAAAAATCTGGGAAAATGTGGAAAAAATTGGGGGAAAATCAGGGAAAATGGGGGAAAATGGGAAAAAATCTGGGAAAATGGGGAAAAAATGGGGGAAAATCCGAGAAAATGGGGAAAAAATGGGGGGAAAAATCTGGGAAAATGTGGGAAATTCTGGGAAAAATGGAGGAAAAATCTGGGAAAGTGTGGAAAAATCTGGGGAAAATCTGGGAAAATGGGGAAAAAATGGGGGGAAATGTGGGAAATTCTGGGAAAAATGGGGGAAATGGGAAAAATCCGGGAAAATCTGGGAAAAATGAGGAAAAATGCAGGAAAATGGGGAAAAAATAGGGAAAACTCTGGGAAAATGCAGGGGAAAATGTGGGTAAAAATCTGGAAAAATGTGGAAAAAATGGGGGAAAATCCGGGAAAATGGGGGGAAATGGGGAAAGATCAAAAAAAATTTGGGAAAAATGGGGAAAAATCCAGAAAAATGGGGGAAAAAAATCTGGGAAAATCCGGGAAAAATGTGAGAAAAATCGAGGAAAATGTGGAAAAAATGGGAAAAAATCTGGGATAATCTGGAGAAAAATGGGGGAAAATCTGGGAAAATGTGGGAAAAATGGGGAAAATCTGGGAAAATGGGAAAAAATCTGGGAAAATCCAGGAAAATGGGGAAAAATGGGAAATTCCGAGAAAATGGGAAAAAAAAGGGAAAAAAATCTGGGAAAATGGGGGAAAAATGGGAAAATGTGGGAAAATTGGGAAAAATCCAGGAAAATGGGGGGAAAATTCAGGAAAATGTGGAAAAATGGGGGGAAATCTGGGAAAATGGGGAAAAATCCGGGAAAATGGGGAAAAAATCGGGGAAAATGGGGAAAAATGTGGAAAAAATGGGGGAAAACTGGGTTAAACTGGGAGCTACTGGGGGGCCAGAGGGAAAGGGCCGTTGTCATGGAAATGTGAACCCGCCCCTCCCCCACCCGACCCAGGGCCCGCGGGGGGGGGAACTGGGTTAAACTGGGACATACTGGGAGCACTGGGGGGTTACTGGGATTTACTGGGAGCACTGGGGGGTTACTGGGATTTACTGGGAGCACTGGGGGATTAGTGGTGGTCACTGGGAGTTACTGGGAGCACTGGGGG
>NW_024103949.1:0-12623 GCF_003945595.2 Pipra filicauda
CAGTGTCCCCAAGGTGGGAACAGGGACATCCTGGTGTCCCCAGGACCCTCCCAGTGTCCCCAAGGTGGGAACAGGGACATCCTGGTGTCCCCAGGACCCTCCCAGTGTCCCCGAGGTGGCCCAGGGGATATGGGGGTTTCCTTGGTGTCCCCAAAGGAGGGACGTTGGGGTGTCCCCAAGGCCCTCACGGTGTCCTCAAGGTGGGAACAGGGACATCCTGGTGTCCCCAGGACCCTCCTGGTGTCCCCAGGTTGGCCCAGGGCACACCGGGGTGTCCCCAAAGTGATCCCGAGTTTCTGATCGTGTGTATATTTATTTTGGGATGGTTTTTTGACTTTTTTTTCCCTTCCCCCTCCCCTTTCACTTTTCCTTTTGGAATTGTACCGATATTTCACTCCTATATAACTGCAATATAAGTGTAAATATATTTATATATATTGCTTTAACTGCCTCTCTCTCTTGTTTCGGTTCTCTTGTTGTTTTTTTTTTCTTTTCCCTTGGTTTTAGAGGACCATCTTTGCTGTTTTAGAAGACCATCTTTGCTGTTTCAGAAGAACATCTTTGCTGTTTCAGAAGAACATCTTTGCTGTTTCAGAAGAACATCTTTGCTGTTTCAGAAGAACATCTTTGCTGTTTTAGAACATCTTTGCTGTTTTAGAAGAAAATCTTTGCTGTTTTAGAAGAAAATCTTTGCTGTTTCAGACCATCTTTGCTGTTTCAAACCATGTCCATGCCGTAGGAAATGGGTTTGGACCAGGGCAAAAACCAGAGGGTGGAAAAATCCAGGATTGGACAAAGAGTGTTTATATAAATTGTGCCACCTGAGGCAGAGGGTTGTGGGTGGTTTGTAGCTTCTGTGCCTAGGAGGCGCAATTAATTCCTTTAATTTAAATTAATTTAAATTTAATTTATGAATTTAATTTATTTTAATTTAAATTTATTAAATTAAATTAAATTAAATTAAATTAAATTAAATTAAATTAAATTAAATTAAATTTATTTTAATAAATTAATTTAATTTAAATTTATTTTATAAAATTATTTTAATTTAATTTAAATTCAGTTTACTAAATTAAAGTAGTTAAATTGATTTAATTACATTTAATTTAAATTTAGTTTATTAAAATAAATTTACTTATTCACTTAAATAAGTAATTAAATTTAATTTATTAAACAAATTTTATTTTGTTTTATTAAATTAAAATTAGTTAATTAATTTAATTTAATTTAATTAATTTAAACTTAAACAAGTAACTTTACTCGACTCCCAGGTTGTGGCTTTGATTCCATTGTCCCAGTGACCCCCTGAGAACTGATTGGAGCTGACTGTTCCATGGGCGGAAATTCCAGATGGGAATGGATATAAATCCTTTTTCAAGCAGTGCTGGGACATGGCCCAGGGAGGGAACAGAACGACCTAGGGAACGCTCTGGAGGGGGGAACTGAGAATATAAAATATATATAGCATTATATAAAACTATATGAATATGCAAATATGTATAAATATATATAAATATTTAAAACATATATAAATATATAAAATATACATAAATATATATAATGTATAAATTATATACATATATAAAATTTATAAATCTGTAAATATATAAAAATATAAATATAAACATGTATAAATATATAAATATATTTAAAATATATAAATATATATATAAAATATATAACTATATAAATATCTAAATATATATAAAATATTTTTTTTAAATATAAAAGAGATAAAAACAATCTTAACTAAAGTGGAAAAAGTGAGAGAACGTCGTTGGTGGGACAGCAGTGACATCACTGGGAACATCGGTGACAACCCTGGGGACAGCGGTGACATCACAGAGACAGCAGTGACATCACAGGGACAGCGGTGACATCAAAAGGACAGTGGTGACACCACAGGGACATCAGTGACATCAGAAGGACAGCGGTGACATCACAGGAACAACTGTGACATCACAGAGACAGCGGTGACATCACAGGGGAAGCGCCGCGATCAGCGGATGCCGCGGGGGCGGGGGGCGATCGCCCTGGGCCAGTGCCCGCCCTGGGCAGCCCCCACTGCCCCCCGCAGGGGTCCCGGGGTCAAGGCAAAGGGGGGCTCCCAAAGCCCCTGCCAGGGGGGAGCGGGAGCTGGGGCAGGAGCTCCGTGGGGAGAGAAAAGGGGGGGACAGCGGGATGGGGGTCCCGGGGGGGCACACACGCTCCGGGGGGGACACACGACCCCCGGGGACCCCCCTCAGCTCCTCCCGCGGGCGGAGGCCGAGCCCCAGCCCAGGGAGACGAAGGCAAAGACGGAGCCCCGACCCCCGTCAGCATCTTGGGGGGGCGGGGGGGCAGGACCCGGGAAACGGCGGCGGCTGCTGGGAAGGGACTGGGATGGACTGGGATGGACTGGGACAGACTGGGACAGACTGGGATGGACTGGGACAGACTGGGATGGACTGGGACGGACTGGGACAGACTGGGACAGACTGGGATGGACTGGGACAGACTGGAGTGGACTGGGACAGACTGGGATGGACTGGGACAGACTGCCGCCAGCTCGGGCACATCGCCAGGGCTGGGACTCCTAAAGCAGCGGCTCCGGGCACATCGCCAGGGCTGTTTCCCGTAAACCGCTGCCGGTTCAGCACAGGGAGCTGGGATTCCGGGCCAAGCCGGGCGGGCACTCGGGGAGGCGGTGGCGGAGCTCGGGCGCGGCCCCGGCGCGGCCGGAGGGGCCGGGAGGGGGGTCCGGCGGGTTCGTCCCGCCCTGTCCCCTCCCCAGGGCCCGCGCAGGGAGCGGCTGCCCGCGGGCTCCTCCTTCCCGCCCAGCCCCGGTGGGCTCGGAAGGAGCCGCTGCCGCAGCAGCGCTGCCTCGTCCCGGCTCCTCTCGCTCCGACCCCTTTGGCTGCCCCGGGCCCGCCACTGCTCCCGCCCGGGGGGGACCGGCCTTGCAGCCGCCTCGGCTGCTGCCACATGGCCCTGCTGGGGCAGGGCTGGCACGGGAGGGGCTTGGAGTCCCTGCCAAGCCGAGCCGGGCTGGGACTGAAAGACAGACCCGGGCTGGGATGGACCGGGCTGGGAATATACTGGGATGGGGCTGTGGGATGGACCGGGCTGGGAATATACTGGGATGGGGCTGTGGGATGGACCGGGCTGGGAATATACTGGGATGGGGGTGTGGGATGGACCGGGATGGGAATATACTGGGATGGGGATGTGGGATGGACCGGGATGGGAATATACTGGGATGGGGCTGTGGGATGGACCGGGATGGGGGTGTTGAGCCAGATCGGGGCTGTGGGGGCTGGGCTGGCCCAGGATGAAGCAAGTTTGGATTTGAGCTCAGTTCTCTCTTCCCAAGATTGCTGTGCCAGATCCAGAGGGAATTTGGGAGGGGGAAGGAGGATGTGAGACTAAGAGGAGCAAGAAGAAGCACCTTTCTCCTGCACGTCCTGCTCCGTCTCCCCTGGGCCTCCCCCTCCAGCCCAGCCCAGCCTGGGGGTCCCTCTTTGGGGTCCCCGTGACCCCCAGGTGTCTCCTTGCAGGGACCCCTCAGGGCAGGGCTGAATTACTCTTTGATTTGCAGACAAAAAGTGGAAGTTCCTGCTGACTGGTTGGATTCCCTCTCCTTTGGTCACTACAGAAAAGCCCCTTTGAATCACTCTCACGGCCACTTGTGGACTCATTGCCCTTCCCTGGGCAGCCAAAAATAAAGGCCACAACTATACTGGCCTGCAATAGTTTTGAACTGCTCTTTGGGACACAAAAGTACTTTATTTCCCCAAACCCAGTGTCTTTGGGAGTATTTTTCATTGTAAATTCCTCTGTTGTTCCTCCTAGATCTGTTTTCTCCTCCTCTTCCTCCCTTGCCTGTTTTTCTCTCCAAAATGCCCAAAACTGCAGTCTGGGGCAGGAGGAGTTTGGGGGTTAGGGACGGTTAAAAGCTCTGCATCAACTAAAGCTTCTTGAAAAATCAAGTGTTTGGGTGGGAAAAATGATCCTTTCAGTTCTTCCTTTGCAGACACAGGCAGAGGGTTCTTACCTGGAAAATATTTACCTATGGAGGAAATCCTGGGTGCATTTCCTGGTAATAATTGGAATTTGTTGATGTCAGTGTTTACAGAGAATTTTAATAAATATGAAAACTCTTGGCAGCTGCCAGTGCCCCACCAGCAGCATCCACATTCTGTGCCAGTGGATGCTTGTCCTGTTTCTTTGGGTTCTTTCCTTCCAAATATTCCACAAATGGCTCTGGTGGGGTCAGTTTTGCTTTGGTGAACCTGTGAATTTTGAACTTTGCCTTGGGGAATAGTGCATGGCCAGGGAAAGGCTGAGCAGGGAAAGAATTTAGGGAAAACCATGAACCAGGTGGGAAAATGTTCCTGGTGTGGGAGGTTGGAGCAGTGACAAGAGGAGCGAGCAAAGGCTGGGACAGGAAACAGTGAACAAAAACCAGCCCTGGGGAAAGGAAGAGGGTTAGAAAAAGGCTGTGACTGCCTGGGGGGCAGTTGGGAGAATTATCAGCTCTTTGTGGGTTTATATTTGGCCCATGAGGCTTCCTGGCAAAGCCCCAGGAGGGAGCAGGACCTGCCCAGGCCCCGGGAGCTCGGGCTGTTGTCCCAGCTCAGCTCGTGGCAGGAGGAGCTGAGGGTGCCCCTGTCCCCTCTGTGCCCCCCAGGGGTGGCAGAAGCCCCTTGGGAGGCAGGTCCAGAGGCACCATCCCCTGTCCCGGGGGCTCCCCGAGCTGCCCTGCACAGGGTGGGCACACGGGGGGTGATTCTTGTATCCCTTGGAGTGAATTAAAGTGAACCAATCCTGGATGATCAGTGTTTGCAGAGAGAGAGCGCGAGCATTTATTTTAGAGCAGTTGGGTTGCAAAGGAAAACAAGTGTGTAGCCCTTTGGGTTGTGATCCAGCCACCCAAAGAAATGTGGGGTGTTTCTGTCCCCTCCTGGGGCCTCCCCTGGGTGTGTTTGGGGCCACTTTGGCAGGGCCCGGAGGGGCTGGTTTGTGCCAAGTCTTTGGGGCCTGGGCAGGGGGTGCTTGGAGGGCAGCCCTGCTCAGAGGCCTTGTCGGGGCAGTGCTGGGTGTGGGCACCCCCCCAGGGGCCTCTGCCACGGCCTGGCCCAGGGCAGAGAAATCTCCAGGCCCCAGAGCCCAGAGAGGCGCCCCAGGGCCTCCCCAGTGCCACAGCCTGGGGGCTCCGGCCTCCTCCCCTCAGCCCGACCCTCCCTGGCCTGGCAGCAGCTCCTTTGCACAGCCTGGCCCAGCCCAAAGGCTGCAAGTCCCCTCCAACAGGCCAGTTCCTGCCGGGGAGGAGCAGGGAAGGAAGGCCAAAGGGGTTGGCAAGCTGTGGGGCTGGGGGGGTGCCCATCCCGTGCTGGAAGGGGGCACGGGGGGGAGGCAGCCCCAAAAATCCTTGGGTGCCGCTGACAGCACTGGGATCCCCCCAAACTGAGCCTGGAGCCCCCCACGGGCCTGGGGCTGTGCTGGGAGGTGGGGAAGGGACCCGGGGGGTACAAGAGCTGGGGCTGTGGGGTGCTCTTTGTGCCCCTTCCATGGGCTTTGTCCCCACATTTCAGCCTCAGGCCCATCCAGGACAAAAAGGTGCCCCTGGGGGTCGCCGGGCTCCTCACGGGGCTGCTCCTCACCATCACTGCCCTGGGGGGAGTGGCTGAGGCTGGAGGAGCCACCCCAGAGCCTCCTCCTGCACAAACCCCCTGCAAGGAGTCACCTGCACACATATGGTAAAGTTTAATTAACATTATCATATTAGATCAATATTTGGTGTAACAATAATAATAGATAGGATTGTATTTCCAACCTGCTTTTAACCAGCAGCAAAGCACAGGGATGGAAGGACGGGATCTGCTTGGAATTTGTAGGGGGCTTGTTAATTTTGGGGGGTTCTGGCAACTTTTTTGGGGTGTTTCTGGCAGCTTTTTGGGTCTCAGCGCTGCTCCCATCCCACCTCAGAGGGGGGAGAAGAGCAGAGCTGGTGAACCAGGAAACACAGACCTGGTTGGGTTTGGCTACAAAACTCCCCCTTGGCTGGTTTGGCCTTTCTAGAGGCGACTTTGCAGCAGATCCCTGTGGATTTGTGCTCCTGGGAATGCTCAAACACCGCAGGAAACATCTGCCATGGCACCGAGGGGTCTTGGGCCAAAAGGAGTCTTTTAAGGAAGAAATCTCTTTTCCATGCTTCCAGCATGATCCCAGTTGCTCACAGCCACTCCCAGTGTGGTCCCAGTCGCTCCCACTATGATCCCAGTCACCTCCAGAGTAATCCCACTTGTTCCCAGTATATCCCAGTTGCGCCAACATGGTCCCAACTGCCCTCAGAATGCTCCCAGTATGACCCTAGTCACCCTCACTGTGGGCCCAGTTGTCCCCAGCATGGTCCCAGTTGCTCCCAGTTGCCTCCAGCACAGATCCACTCAATCCAAGTATGGTCCCAGTCTTCCCTCATCATGGTCCCAGTCAATCCCAGTTGCCCCCTTGTACATCCAGTCACTCCCAGTTGCCCCCCATATGGTCCAAGTCACTCCCAGTGTGGTCCCAGTCACTCCCAGGATGGTTGCAGACTCTCCCAGTAGATCCCAGTTGCCCTCAGCATGCTCACAGTCATACCCAGTTACTTCCACTTGCCCCAGGATGCTTCCAGTTCCCATCAGTACAATCCCAGTCACTCCCAGTCTATGCCAGTTGCCTCCAGCATGCACCCTGTCACTCCCAGTTACTCCCACTTGCTTCCAGCATGATCCCAGTTGCTCCCAGTTCCCCTCTGTGTAGTTCCAGTTAGTCCCACTATGGTCCCAGTCACTGACAGTCACTCCCAGGATGGTTCCAGTATGGTCCTGGTCACTCCCACTACGATCCCAGTCACTCCCAGTCATTCCCAATAGGATCCCAGTTGCCCCCAGCGTGGTTCCAGTTGCTCCCAGCATTGGTCCAGTTACTCCCATTCACCCCGAATATGGTTCCAGTCACTCCCAGTATGATCTCTGTTGACCTCAGCATGCTCCCAGTCACTCCTAGTATGCTCCCACTATAGTCCCAGTCACCACCAGCATGATCCTACTTGCTCCCAGTATATCCCAGTTGTGCCAATATAGTCCCAACTGCCCTCAGAATGCTTCCAGTCACTCCCAGTATAACCTCCCAGCTGCTCCCACTATGATCCCAGTATGATTCCAGTATTCCCCAGCATGGTACCAGTTGCCCCTAGGATTGACCCAGTTGCTCCCTGCAAGATCCCAGCATGAGCCCAGCAGGGGCCCAGCTGCTCCCAGGATGATCCCAGTTGCCCCAGTTCTGGTCCCGCTGGCTCCAGTCCAGGTCTCGGTGTATCCCGGTGTCCCCCCTGTCCCCCCACCCCGCTCTCACCCCCTTTTCTCTCCCCACAGAGCTCCTGAGCCGCCGGCGGCCGCAGCCCCTCCCCGTGGCCTCGGGCCCAGCCGGGACCCCCCAAACCCTGCCCTGATTTTAGGGGGCTTTGGGAGGGCACCGATCCTTCAACCCAGCACCCAGCACACCCCAAAAGGTGCTGGGAAACCCCTAAAACACCCACAGCCCCCAAGGACCCCCCAAACCAACTCAAATCCCACCCAGGACCCCACCTAACCCCGTTGTTGGGGGGACTTTTATGGGCTCTGGTGTTACTGGGAGCCCCCCCAGCTTGGGGAGAGGAGCTCTGGGGTGAGTGGGGGGGTGGGAAGAGGGGGTGGGTGGGAAAAGGGGTGTGGAAAGGAGAGAAAAGGGGTGGTGGGACCCCAACACTGAATGGCACAGGAGTGGGACATCCCAAAAGTGGAGGGGGAGGGAGAATGAGGATTGGGGGATGATGGGAAAGGGGTGGGAGAGGTCAGAAGAGTGGGGAAAAGGGGAGGGTGGGACCCCCAAACTGAGCATGAGGGGGCTGGGGATTGGGGGAATGATGTGTAAGGGGTGAGAGAGGGGGGAGACAGTGGGGGTTGGGACCCCAAAACTGATCTGGGAGGGGCTGGGGATTGAGGAGACCATGGAAAAGTGGGAGGAACAGGGAGAGGGGTGGAAAAGGGGGGTGGTCTGGAGGGATGGACGGTCCCATGGGGGTCTTTGGGCACTGGGGGTTGGGAAAGGGGGTGGTCCCCCTGAGCTCCCAACTTCCTCTGGGGTGCTGGGGGCTGCTGGATCCAATCTCAGCCTTGCATTGTGCCAACAGTTGAAATTTAGAGCAATTCTAGAGGGGTGACTGAACCACGTTTGTCCCCCAGGCTTTAATGATGGCATTTAAGGATGTACCTCGACCACCCCTTTAAGGGGGGGTTCAACACGGGGGGGGCACAGAAAACAGAGGGTCAGGGCACATTTACCCCACTCTTCAAAGGTCTCTTTGCCTCTTAGTGCCCCAGGGAAGCCAAAACCAGATCAGTCCAGTCTGGGCTCTTGGCTGTTCCCCACGCCAACTCTGCCCCAAACACATTCCCAAGGCCAGGGGATTCCATCACCCTTTTTGGGCACTGCCACTTCCCAGGGACAGGGAAACTCCCTCAGCACAATCTCCCACCACTTATTCCACTGCCCACAAACTGGCAGCACCTTTACAAAGCAACCCCTGCAGCAGCTCACCCAATAACACTCTTGACCAAGACAAACCCTGACCAGCTCAGAAAAGCTCATAGGCCTCGCTGAGAGGCTCTGGCTACAAAAACACACTTCAAACACAGCAAGAACACCACAAAGCAAGCACAGCAGAAACTTTAAATTTCTCACCCCATGAGCCGCCTGAAAGGGGAAGGGAAGGCAGGATCAGCCCTTGGCCCATCCAGCAGTTTCGATGCAAATCTTCAGGGTTCTTCTTTGGGGAGACCATCCTGACCGTCATGTTATCCGGGAACTGGAGTCTTCTCTTTCTCATCAGATGTGCCAGTCCTTCTTCTTCTTCAGTGTTTGAACTCTATTCCAGCACCAGGTCTCTGCTAAACAGGGGTCACCAGGAATGTTGGTCACCAGGTCTGTGCCCAACGGGGGTCCCTGTGGATCATCCAACGCGGGTCCTCCCATGGCTGATGGAGTTGGAGCAGCGGCCGAAGCTCTTCCCGCACTCGGGGCTTCCCTACAGGTGGGTCCGTTGGTGTTTGGTCAAGGCAGCCCTCCGGATGAAGCTCTTCCCACACCCCCCACACTTGTAGGGCCTCTCCCCCATGTGGATGCGACAGTGCTTGTGGAGGGTGGAGCTGTCCCTGAAGCTCTTCCCACATTCCTCACACGTGTAGGGCCATTCCCCAGTGTGGATGCGACGGTGGGTGTGGAGGGTGGAGCTGTGCCTGAAGCTCTTTCCACATTCCAAGCACTTGTAGGGCCGTTCCCCAGTGTGGATGCGACGGTGGGTGTGGAGGGTGGATCTCCGGCTGAAGCTCTTCCCACATTCCCTACACGTGTAGGGCAGTTCCCCACTGTGGATGTGCTGGTGGTTGAGGAGGTCAGTGCTTGTGCTGAAGCTCTTCCCACATTCCAAGCACTTGTAGGGCTGTTCCACAGTGTGGGTGAGCTGGTGCCTGAGGAGGTTGGTGCTGCTGCTGAAGCTCTTCCCACATTCCCCACACGTGTAGGGTCTTTCCCCACTGTGGATCATCTGGTGTCGGAGCAGGTGGGAGCTCCGTTTGAAGCTCTTCCTGCATTCCCTACACGTGTAGGGCCGTTCCCCACTGTGGATGAGCTGGTGCCTGAGGAGGTCAGTGCTTGTGCTGAAGCTATTTCCACATTCCAAGCACTTGTAGGGCCGTTCCCCAGTGTGGGTGAGCTGGTGCCTGAGGAGGTTGGTGCTCTTGCTGAAGCTCTTCCCACATTCCCCACATGTGTAGGGCCTTTCCCCACTGTGGATCATCTGGTGGCTGAGGAGGTGGGAGCTCTGTTTGAAGTTCTTCCCACACTCCCCACACGTGTAGGGTCGTTCCCCAGTGTGGGTGAGCTGGTGCCTGTGGAGGGCGGAGCTGTGCCTGAAGCTCATCCCACACTCCCCACACGTGTAGGGCCGTTCCCCACTGTGGATGTGCAGGTGGGTGAGGAGGCTGGTGCTTGTCCTGAAGCTCTTCCCACATTCCAAACACCTGAAGGGTTTTTCCCTGCTGGGAGGCTGCTCAGGGACCACCAGCTCGCAGCTCCGCCTCAAGCTCCGGCCGCCTTCCCGGCACACGCTGGCTCTTTCCTCCTCACAGCCCCCTGGGCTGGCTTTGCAGCCCCTCCTGCGGGGGCATCTCCGGCCCTTTCCCTCCCCGCTGCCTTCCTGCGCCGGGGAGCCCTTCAAAACGGCCTCTCCCACCAGGCTCTGCCGCCGGGATTTGTCCTCCGCGCTCTCCGGCCTCACCTCGGGGCCTGGGGCAGGAAGCAACAAGGACACGCAGGGGATTTGCCTCCGGCCCACAGGGAAACCCAAGGACATCCCCCCAACTCCGGCCCCAGCAGGACGGCCACAAAAGACAAAAGACCAACCCAAAGGGGCACTGACTTCCTCCTCACCTGCCTGAGGGGCCCGCGGCATCTTCCTCTTCCTCGCAGCCTCCTCCTCCATCCGACCAAGCTTTGGGAAGCAAAACTCCTGCTGGGGGGGGGAGGGGGAAGGGGTGAGTGTGTTGCCCAAGTCCATCTCTGGAACTCACCGGGCATCCTGTGTCCCTGAAAACCTCCAAAACACCAACATTCAGCCCAGAAAAAAAGAAAACAACAAGATTTGGGAAAAAAACCCCGCACAAACTCCCCGCAAATTTGCAAAAGATCAAGAGTCAGCAAAAAAAATACTCCAAAATATGAACATTCAGCTCAAAAAGACCCTCCCAGACATTTCCCCTCTCTGCTCTCTGCACCTTTACCTTCTGGCTCTCCCCTCTCTGGGCTGCTGGGGGTCCCGCTCAGGGATGCCGGGGCTTTTGGGGGTCCCAGGGGTCCCTTCTCCCCTCACTCTCTGCTTCAGGGGGCCGGGTTCCCAGACATTCCCCCTCTCCACCTTCTCCACTTTCTTGGGTGGGGATCCCAGGGGTCCCCACTGCCCAGGCTCCCCCTTCTCCGGGACCCCCCTTGCAGCCTCCCGGGGCTCCTCCCTCTCCCTGCTCCCCCCTCCAGCCTGCCGGGGGTCCCCCGGCTCCGCCATCGCCCCGCTCCGCTCTCCACACTCCGGGGCTCCCGCCCTTCCTCCCCCCACCCCCGGCTCTCCCGAGGGCTCCCCAAACCCGCTGCCTCGGCTCCCTCCGGCTCCCCCGGACCAGCCCCCCCCGCCCACACCGGGCTCACAATGGAGCCGCCGGGGCCTGACCCACCAACACCAACCCCCAACAAGGGGGGGAACCGCAGCCCCCCGACCACCCACGGGGCTCTGCCCACAACCCACCCCGACACCGCCCCAAAACACCCACCGGGGACCCCCAACAGCCCCCCAGCACACAGCCCCGCACAAGGGCCGCCTGTGCCCGAGCCAACAAAACGCCCCCACAGCCGGGGGGACACCAGAGGCTGCCCCGGGGCAACGAGAGCAGGGAGCGGATCGGGCCCCGCACACGTGGCCGGGCTCTTGGGTCAGCCGGCCGGGATCGGCAACCAACAGCACGGCCCCGACCGCCGGGGAGGGGAGAAAAACAAGGGGTGAGCGCGTTGCCTTGGGAGTTTCTCCTGCCCAAGCCCATCCCTAGAATGCACAGGGCATCTTGTGTCCATAAAAACCCCCAAAACACCAACATTCAGCCAAAAAACCCCTCCCAGGAGTTCCCCCTCTCTGCTCTCTGGGGTTAGGGGGGTCCCCCTGTCTGGCCTGATGGCACTTCTGCCTGCATTGGGGGTCCCCCTTCTCCAGGCTACCAGAGGTCCCGCGGCTCCAGGGGGTTCCCACTCGCCGGGGTCCCCTTGAGTGTTGCCAGGGGGGTCCCAGGGCTCACTTCTCCCCACTCTGCCTCCCGGGGCCGGCCGGCCCTCCTCTCTCGCCTCCCACCCTCGCAAACCTCTTGGCGCTCTCGGCTCCCACCCCGCCTCAAGGCCCCCCCTCCTCTCCACACTCCAAGGCCTCCCCCCTCTCCGGGACCCCCGCTTAAGGGGCCCGGCGCTCCCTCTCTGCTCCCCCCCCTCCAGCATTCCGGGGGTCCCCCAGCTCCGGGATCGCCCCTCTCCGCTCTCCCCACTCCGCGGCTACCGGGGTTCCCCCCCGGCTCTCACGGGGGGCCCCCAAACCGCTCTCGCCCCCCCCGCCATTGCCGAGCCACCGCCAGGACCTTTTGGCTGCTCTTCTTTGTGCTCCCGCTCGGCTCCTCCCTCGGCTGGGCCGCCGCTTTTGGCGGGTTTCCTCCTCCGGGATCCACCCCCTGCAGCCCTTCCCCCCCTGGCCCAGCCCCCTTGGGCCCCCCTTGGGCCCCCCTTGCCCCCCCCTTGCCCCCAAAGCCATGGCCTCCCGCGGCAGGAGCAGGGCTGGAGCTGGGGCAGGTCGGGATGGGGCAGCGCTGGGCTCTTGGCCGCTCCCGCCCGCACTCGGCCCCCGCCGCAGCCGCCACGGCCGGGACAGCGCAGGGGGGCCCGGCCTGGGCGCCCCCCCCTCCCCCCTGCCCAAATCGCCGTCCCAGGGGGCGCTGGGGGCGAGGGGGGGGCGCCGGTGGGCTCGAGGTGGGGAGCGC
>NW_024103950.1:0-10661 GCF_003945595.2 Pipra filicauda
AATGCAAATGAAGATTCCTGCCAGACAAAAGGTGCCACCACAGAAAGGTCTTGCTGCCCAAGAAGTGCCCAGGCTGCCCCAAAAACTGCACCTCCAAGCCAAAGCTTCCAGACGTTTTTTCCTGGTGGAAAGAGCTGCTGATCCCTTTTTTCTGCCCTGCGCTGGAATGACCGGTCCCACCTCCTATAAAATTTACTACAAATGAAGATTCATGCCAGACAAAAGGTGCCACCACAGAAAGGTCTTGCTGCCCAAGAAATGCCTAAGCTGCCCCAACAACTGCACCTCCAAGCCAAAGCTTCCATACTTTTTTTCCTGGTGGAAAGAGCTGCTGATCCCTTTTTCCAGCCCTGCACTGCAATGACCGGTCCCACCTCCTGAAATGTAGAATCACAATGAAGATTCCTGCCAGACAAAAGGTGCCACCACAGAAATCTGTTTGCTGCCCAAGAAGTGCCCAGGCTGCCCCAAAAACTGTACCTTAAGGTCAAAGCTTCCAGACTTTTTTTCCTGGTGGAAAGAGCTGCTGATCCCTTTTTTCAGCCCTGCACTGCAATGGCCGGTCCAACCTCTTGAAAAATTCAGTCCAGCTGAAGATTCCTGCCAGACAAAAGGTGCCACCACAGAAACCTCTTGCTGCCCAAGAAGAGCCCAGGCTGCCACAAAAACTGCACCTCCAAGCCAAAGGTTCCAGACGTTTTTTCCTGGTGGAAAGAGCTGCTGACCCCTTTTTTCAGCCCTGCACTGCAATGACTGGTTCCACCTCCTGAAAAATTGAATGCAAATGAAGATTCCTGCCAGACAAAAGGTGCCACCACAGAAAGGTCTTGCTGCCCAAGAAGTGCCCAGGCTGCCCCAACAACTACACCTGAAGCCAAAGGTTCCAGACTTTTTTTCCTGGTGGAAAGAGCTGCTGATTCCTTTTTTCAGCCCTGCACTGCAATGGCCGGTCCCACCTCCTGAAAAATAGAATCCAAATGAAGATTCCTGACAGACAAAAGGTGCCACCACAGAAATCCCTTGCTGCCCAAGAAGTGCCCAGGCTGCCCCACCAACTGCACCTCCAAGCCAAAGCTTCCAGACTATTTTTCCTGGGGGAAAGAGCTGCTGATCCCTTTTTTCAGCCCTGCACTGAAATGACTGGTCCCACCTCCTGAAAAATTGAATGCAAATGAAGATTCCTGCCAGACAAAAGGTGCCACCACAGAAAACTCTTGCTGCCCAAGAAGTGCCCAGGCTGCCCCATCAACTACACCTCACGGTCAAAGCTTCCAGACTTTTTTTCTTGGTGGAAAGAGCTGCTGATCCCTTTTTTCAGCCCTGTACTGGCACGCCGGTCAAACGTGTGAACAAATAGAATACCAATGAAGATTTCCTGCCAGACAAAAGGTTTGCCACCAGAAACACCTCTTCTGCCAGTAGTGCCCAGGCTCGGCCTCATCTACTACAACTCGAGGTCCAAACGAGCAGACGTGTTTTACTGGGGGGAAAGAGCTGCTGATCTCTTTTTTCAGCCCTGCACTGTAAAGGCCGGTCCCACCTCCTGAAAACTTTAGTCCAAATAAAGATTACTGCCAGACAAAAGGTGCCATTACAGAAATCTCTTTGCTACCCAAGAAGTTCCCAGTTTGCCCAAACAACTACAGCTCCAAGCCAAAGCTTCAAGACTTTTTTTCCTGGTGGAAAGAGCTGCTGATCCCCTTTTTCAGCCCTGCACTGAAATCACTGGTCCCACCTGCCTAAAAAATTTACTACAAATGAAGATTCCTTCCAGACAAAGGTGCCACCACAGAAACCTCTTGCTGCCCAAGAAGTGCCCAGGCTGCCCCAACAACTACACCTCATGGCCAAAGGTTCCAGACTTTTTTTCCTGGTGGAAAGAGCTGCTGATCCCTTGTTTCAGCCCTGCACTGCAATGGCCGGTCCCACCTCCTGAAAAATAGAAATCCACATTAAGATTCCTGCCACACAAAAGGTGCCACCACAGAAACCTCTTGCTGCCCAAGAAGTGCCCATGCTGCCACAAAAACTGCACCTCCAAGCCAAAGCTTCCAGACTTTTTTTCTTGGTGGAAAGAGCTGCTGATCCCTTTTTCAGCCCTGCACTGCAATGGCCGGTCCAACCTCTGGAAAAATTCAGTCCAGATGAAGATTCCTGCCAGACAAACGGTGCCACCACAGAAAGGTCTTGCTGCCCAAGAAGTGCCCAGGCTGCCCTACCAACTGCACCTCCAAGGGAAAGCTTCCAGACTTTTTTTCCTGGTGGAAAGAGCTGCTGATCCCTTTTTTCAGCCCGGCACTGCAATGACTGGTTCCACCTCCTGAAAAATTGAATGCAAATGAAGATTCCTGCCAGACAAAAGGTGCCACCACAGAAAACTCTTGCTGCCCAAGAAGTGCCCAGGCTGCCCCACCAACTGCACCTCCAAGCCAAAGCTTCCAGACTTTTTTTCCTGGGGGAAAGAGCTGCTGATCCCTTTTTTCAGCCCTGCACTGCAATGGCCTGTCCAACCTCCTTGAAAATTTACACAAATGAAGATTCCTGCCAGACAAAAAGTGCCACCACAGAAAATTCTTCCTGCCCAAGAAGTGCCCAGGCTGCCCCACCAACTGCACCTCAAAGCCAAAGCTTCCAGACTTTTTTTTCCTGGTGGAAAGAGCTGCTGATCCCTTTTTTCAGCCCTGCACTGTAAAGGCCGGTCCCACCTCCTGAGAACTTTAGTCCAAATAAAGATTACTGCCAGACAAAAGGTGCCATTACAGAAATCTCTTTACTACCCAAGAAGTTCCCAGGTTGCCCAAACAACTACAGCTCCAAGCCAAAGCTTCAAGACTTTTTTTCCTGGTGGAAAGAGCTGCTGATCCCCTTTTTCAGCCCTGCACTGAAATCACTGGTCCCACCTGCCTAAAAAATTTACTACAAATGAAGATTCCTTCCAGACAAAAGGTGCCACCACAGAAACCTCTTGCTGCCCAAGAAGTGCCCAGGCTGCCCCAACAACTACAGCTTAAGCCAAAGGTTCCAGACTTTTTTTCTTGGTGGAAAGAGCTGCTGATCCCTTATTTCAGCCCTGCACTGCAATGGCCGGTCCAACCTCTTGAAAAATTCAGTCCAGATGAAGATTCCTGCCAGACAAAAGGTGCCACCACAGAAACCTCTTGCTGTCCAAGAAGTGCCCAGGCTGCCCCAACAACTGCACCTCCAAACCAAAGCTTCCAGACTTTTTTTCCTGGTGGAAAGAGCTGCTGATCCCTTTTTTCAGCCCTGTACTACAATGGCCGGTCCCACCTCCTGACAAAGAGAATCCAACTGAACATTCCTGCCAAACAAAAGGTACCACCACAGAAATCTCTTTGCTGCCCAAGAAGTGCCCATGCTGCCCCAAAAACTGTACCACAAGGCCAAAGCTTCCAGACTTTTTTTTCCTGGTGGAAATAGCTGCTGATCCCTTTTTTCAGCCCTGCACTGCAATGGCCGGTCCCACCTCCTGAAAAATAGAATCCAAATGAAGATTCCTGCCAGACAAAAGGTGCCACCACAGAAATCTCTTTGCTGCGCAAGAAGTGCCCAGGCTGCCCCAAAAACTGTACCTCAAGGTCAAAGCTTCCAGCCTTTTTTTCCTAGTGGAAAGAGCTGCTGACCCCTTTTTTCAGCCCTGCACTGAAATGACTGGTCCCACCTCCTGGAATACTGAATGCTAATGAAGATTCCTGCCACACAAAAGGTGCCACCAGAGAAAGGTCTTATTGCCCAAGAAGTGCCCAGCCTGCCCCAACAACTACACCTGAAGGCAAAGGTCCCAGACTTTTTTTCCTGGTGGAAAGAGCTGCTGATCTCTTTTTTCAGCCCTGCACTGCAATGGCCGGTCCAACCTCTTGAAAAATTCAGTCCACATGAAGATTCCTGCCAGACAAAAGGTGCCACCACAGAAACCTCTTGCTGCCCAAGAAGTGCCCAGGCTGCCCCAACAACTGCACCTCAGAGCCAAAGCTTCCAGACTTTTTTTCCTGGTGGAAAGAGCTGCTGATCCCTTTTTTCTGCCCTGCGCTGGAATGACCGGTCCCACCTCCTAAAGAATTTACTACAAATGAAGATTCCTGCCAGACAAAAGGTGCCACCACAGAAAACTCTTGCTGCCCAAGAAGTGCCCGGGCTGCCCCAAAAACCACCTCCAAGCCAAAGTTCCAGACTTTTTTTCCTGGTGGAAAGAGCTACTGATCCCTTTTTTCAGCCCTGCACTGCAATGGCCGGTCCCACCTCGTGACAAATAGAATCCAACTGAACATTCCTGCCAAACAAAAGGTACCAAACCACCAAAGAAATCTCTTCGGCCCCAAGAAGGTGCCCAGCTGCCCCAAAAACGGGTACGGGAAGTCCAAAGCTTCAGACTTTGTTTCCGTGGAAAGAGCTGCTGATCCCTTTTTCCAGCCCTGCACTGCAATGGCCGGTCCCACCTCCTGAAAAATAGAAATCCAAATGAAGATTCCTGCCAGACAAAAGGTGCCACCACAGAAACCTCTTGCTGCCCAAGAAGTGCCCAGGCTGCCCCACCAACTGCACCTCCAAGCCAAAGGTTCCAGACGATTTTTCTTGGTGGAAAGAGCTGCTGATCCCTTTTTTCAACCCTGCACTGCAATGGCCGGTCCAACCTCTTGAAAAATTCAGTGCAGATGAAGATTCCTGCCAGACAAAAGGTGCCACCACAGAAACCTCTTGCTGCCCAAGAAGTGCCCAGGCTGCCCTACCAACTGCACCTCCAAGGGAAATCTTCCAGACTTTTTTTCTTGGTGGAAAGAGCTGCTGATCCCTTTTTTCAGCCCTGCACTGCAATGGCCGTTCCCACCTCCCTGGAAAATAGTAATCCAAATGGAAGACCCCTCCAAGACAAAAGGTGGCCCCACCACGAAATCTTCTTTGCTGCCCAAGAAGTCCAGGCTGCCCCAAAACGGTACCTCAAGGTCAAAGCTTCCAGCAGTTGAATTTCCTAGTGGAAGAGCTGCTGACCCTTTTTTTCAGCCCTGCCTGAATGACATGGTCCCACCTCCGGGAATGAGAAATTCTAAGGGAAGGATTCCTGCCACACAAAATGTGCACCAAGAGAGGTCTTAGTGCCCCAAGAAGGGGCCAGGCGCCCCATCAACTAACACCTGAAGCAAGGGGGTCCAGACTTTTTTTCCTGTGGAAAGAGCTGCTGATCCCTTTTTTCAGCCCTGCACTGCAATGGCCGGTCCAACCTCTTGAAAAATTCAGTCCAGCTGAAGATTCCTGCCAGACAAAAGGTGCCACCACAGAAACCTCTTGCTGCCCAAGAAGAGCCCAGGCTGCCACAAAAACTGCACCTCCAAGCCAGAGCTTCCAGACGTTTTTTCCTGGTGGAAAGAGCTGCTGATCCCTTTTTTCAGCCTGCGCTGGAACTGACCGGTCCCACCTCCTAAAAAATTTACTACAAATAAAGATTCCTGCCAGACAAAAGGTGCCACCACAGAAACCTCTTGCTGCCCAAGAAGTGCCTGGGCTGCCCCAAAAACCACCTGCAAGCCAAAGTTCCAGACTTTTTTTCCTGGTGGAAAGAGCTGCTGATCCCTTTTTTCAGCCCTGCACTGTAAAGGCCGGTCCCACCTCCTGAAAACTTTAGTCCAAATAAAGATTACTGCCAGACAAAAGGTGCCATTACAGAAATCTCTTTGCTACCCAAGAAGTTCCCAGGTTGCCCAAACAACTACAGCTCCAAGCCAAAGCTTCAAGACTTTTTTTCCTGGTGGAAAGAGCTGCTGATCCCTTTTTTCAGCCCTGCACTGCAATGGCCGGTCCAACCTCCTAAAAAATTTACTACAAATGAAGATTCCTTCCAGACAAAAGGTGCCACCACAGAAACCTCTTGCTGCCCAAGAAGTGCCCAGGCTGCCCCAACAACTGCACCTCCAAGCCAAAGGTTCCAGACTTTTTTTCCTGGTGGAAAGAGCTGCTGATCCCTTTTTCAGCTTTGCACTGCAATGTCCGGTCCAACCTCTTGAAAAATTCAGTCCAGATGAAGATTCCTGCCAGACAAAAGGTGCCACCACAGAAACCTCTTGCTGCCCAAGAAGTGCCCAGGCTGCCCCATCAACTACACCTCAAGGTCAAAGGTTCCAGACTTTTTTCCTGGTGGAAAGAGCTGCTGATCCCTTTTTTCAGCCCTGCACTGCAATGGCCGGTCCAACCTCTTGAAAAATTCAGTCCAGATGAAGATTCCTGCCAGACAAAAGGTGCCACCACAGAAACCTCTTGCTGCGCAAGAAGAGCCCAGGCTGCCCCAACAACTGCACCTCAGAGCCAAAGCTTCCAGACTTTTTTTCCTGGTGGAAAGAGCTGCTGATCCCTTTTTTCTGCCCTGCGCTGGAATGACCGGTCCCACCTCCTAAAAAATTTACTACAAATGAAGATTCCTGCCAGACAAAAGGTGCCACCACAGAAAACTCTTGCTGCCCAAGAAGTGCCCAGGCTGCCACAAAAACTGCACCTCCAAACCAAAGCTTCCAGACTTTTTTTCCTGGTGGAAAGAGCTGCTGATCCCTTTTTCAGCTTTGCACTGCAATGGCCGGTCCAACCTCTTGAAAAATTCAGTGCAGATGAAGATTCCTGCCAGACAAAAGGTGCCACCACAGAAACCTCTTGCTGCCCAAGAAGTGCCCAGGCTGCCACAAAAACTGCACCTCCAAGCCAAAGCTTCCAGACTTTTTTTCTTGGCGGAAAGAGCTGCTGATCCCTTTTTCAGCTCTGCACTGCAATGGCCGGTCCAACCTCTTGAAAAATTCAGTCCAGATGAAGATTCCTGCCAGACAAAAGGTGCCACCACAGAAACCTCTTGCTGCCCAAGAAGTGCCCAGGCTGCCCTACCAACTGCACCTCCAAGGGAAAGCTTTCAGACTTTTATTGCTGGTGGAAAGAGCTGCTGAGCCATTTTTTCAGCCCTGCGCTGCAATGACTGGTTCCACCTCCTGAAAAATTGAATGCAAATGAAGATTCCTGCCAGACAAAAGGTGCCACCACAGAAAACTCTTGCTGCCCAAGAAGTGCCCAGGCTGCCCCACCAACTGCACCTCCAAGCCGAAGCTTCCAGACTATTTTTCCTGGGGGAAAGAGCTGCTGATCCCTTTTTTCAGCCCTGCACTGAAATGACAGGTCCCATCTCCTGGAAAATAGAAATCCAAATGAAGATTCCTGCCAGACAAAACGTGCCACCACAGAAATCTCTTTGCTTCCCAAGAAGTGCCCAGGCTGCCACAAAAACTTTACCTCAAGGTCAAAGCTTCCAGACTTTTTTTTCCTGGTGGAAAGAGCTGCTGATCCCTTTTTTCAGCCCTGCACTGCAATGCCCGGTCCAACGTAATGGAAAATTCAGTCCAGATGAAGATTCCTGCCAGACAAAAGGTGCCACCACAGAAACCTCTTGCTGCGCAAGAAGAGCCCAGGCTGCCACAAAAACTGCACCTCCAAGCCAGAGCTTCCAAACGTTTTTTCCCGGTGGAAAGAGCTGCTGATCCCTTTTTTCAGCCCTGCGCTGGAATGTCCGGTCCCACCTCCTAAAAAATTTACTACAAATGAAGATTCCTGCCAGACAAAAGGTGCCACCACAGAAACCTCTTGCTGCCCAAAAAGTGCCCGGGCTGCCCCATCAACTACACCTCAAGGTCAAAGGTTCCAGACTTTTTTTCCTGGTGGAAAGAGCTGCTGATCCCTTTTTTCAGCCCTGCACTGCAATGGCCGGTCCCACCTCCTGAAAAATAGACTCCCACTGAAGATTCCTGCCACACAAAAGGTGCCACCACAGAAACCTCTTGCTGCCCAAGAAAGTGCCCAGGCTGCCCCACCAACTCCAAACTCATGGCAAAGGTTCAGACTTTTCCTGGTGGAAAGAGTGCTGTCCCTTTTTCCGCCCTGCACTGCAATGGCCGGTCCAACCTCTTGAAAAATTCAGTCCAGCTGAAGATCCTGCCAGACAAAAGGTTGCCACCACAGAAAACTTCTTGCTTGCCAAGAAGTGCCAGGCTTGCCCACCAACCTGCACTTCAGCCAAAGCTTCCAGACTTTTTTTCTGGTGGAAGAGGGGTGGGCTGCTGATTTTTTTTCTGCCCCTGCGCTGAGATGACCGGTCCCACCTCCTAAAAATTTTCTCTAACATGAAGATTCCTGCCAGACAAAAGGTGCACACAGAAAACTCTTGCTGCCCAAGAAGTGCCCAGGGCTGCCCAACAAACTCAAACCTGAAGCCAAAGGTTCCAGACTTTTTTTTCCTTAGGGAAAGAGCTGCTGTTCCTTTTTTTCAGCCCTGCGCTGCAATGGCCGGTCCCACCTCCTGGAAAATTTACTCCAAATGAAGATTCCTGCCAGACAAAAGGTGCCACCACAGAAAACTCTTGCTGCCCAAGAAGTGCCCAGGCTGCCCCATCAACTACACCTCAAGGTCAAAGCTTCCAGACTTTTTTTCTTGGTGGAAAGAGCTGCTGATCCCTTTTTTCAGCCCTGTACTGCAATGGCCGGTCCAACCTCTTGAAAAATTCAGTCCAGCTGAAGATTCCTGCCAGACAAAAGGTGCCACCACAGAAACCTCTTGCTGCCCAAGAAGAGCCCAGGCTGCCACAAAAACTGCACCTCCAAGCCAGAGCTTCCAGACGTTTTTTCCTGGTGGAAAGAGCTGCTGATCCCTTTTTTCAGCCCTGCGCTGGAATGACCGGTCCCACCTCCTACAAAATTTACTACAAATGAAGATTCCTGCCAGACAAAAGGTGCCACCACAGAAACCTCTTGCTGCCCAAAAAGTGCCCGGGCTGCCCCAAAAACCACCTGCAAGCCAAAGTTCCAGACTTTTTTTCCTGGTGGAAAGAGCTGCTGATCCCTTTTTTCAGCCCTGCACTGTAAAGGCCGGTCCCCCCTCCTGAAAACTTTAGTCCAAATAAAGATTACTGCCAGACAAAAGGTGCCATTACAGAAATCTCTTTGCTACCCAAGAAGTTCCCAGGTTGCCCAAACTACTACAGCTCCAAGCCAAAGCTTCAAGACTTTTTTTCCTGGTGGAAAGAGCTGCTGATCCCCTTTTTCAGCCCTGCACTGAAATCACTGGTCCCACCTGCCTAAAAAATTTACTACAAATGAAGATTCCTTCCAGACAAAAGGTGCCACCACAGAAAGCTCTTGCTGCCCCAGAAGTGCCCAGGCTGCCCCAACAACTGCACCGCAAAGCCAAAGCTTCCAGCCTTTTTTTCCTGGTGGAAAGAGCTGCTATTCCCTTTTTCAGCCCTGCGCTGCAATGGCCTGTCCTACCTTTTGAAAAATTAAATCCCACAGAAGATTCCTGCCAGACAAAGGTGCCACCACAGAAAACTCTTCCTTCCCAAGAAGTGCCCATGCTTCACCAACTACACCTGAAGCCAAAGCTTCCAGCCTTTTTCTGGCGGAAAGACGCTGGACCCTTTTTTCACATGCCTCCAATGGCCGGTCCTCCACACTCTTGAAAAATTCAGTCCAGATGAAGCTACTGCCAGACAAAAGGTGCCCCACAGAAACATCGTGCTTGCCCAAGAATCGTGCCCAGGCCGCCTTACCAACTGCACCTCCAAGGGAAAGCTTCCAGACTTTTTTCCTGGGGGAACGAGCTGCTGATCCCTTTTTTCAGCCCTGCACTGCGATGACTGGTTCCACCTTCTGAAAAATTGAATGCAAATGAAGATTCCTGCCAGACAAAAGGTGCCACCACAGAAAACTCTTGCTGCCCAAGAAGTGCCCAGGCTGCCCCACCAACTGCACCTCCAAGCCAAAGGTTCCAGACTATTTTTCCTGGGGGAAAGAGCTGCTGATCCCTTTTTTCAGCCCTGCACTGAAATGACTGGCCCCACCTCCTGAAAAATTGAATGCAAATGAAGATTCCTGCCAGACAAAAGGTGCCACCACAGAAAACTCTTGCTGCCCAAGAAGTGCCCAGGCTGCCCCATCAACTACACCTCAAGGTCAAAGCTTCCAGACTTTTTTTCTTGGTGGAAAGAGCTGCTGATCCCTTTTTTCAGCCCTGTACTGCAATTGCCGGTCCAACCTCTTGAAAAATTCAGTCCAGCTGAAGATTCCTGCCAGACAAAAGGTGCCACCACAGAAACCTCTTGCTGCCCAAGAAGTGCCCGGGCTGCCCCACCAACTGCACCTCCAAGCCAAAGGTTCCAGACTATTTTTCCTGGGGGAAAGAGCTGCTGATCCCTTTTTTCAGCCCTGCACTGAAATGACTGGTCCCACCTCCTGAAAAATTAACTCCAACTGAAGATTCCTGCCAGACAAAAGGTGCCACCACAGAAACCTCTTGCTGCCCAAGAAGTGCCCAGGCTGCCCCAACAACTACAGCTCCAAGCCAAAGGTTCCAGACGTTTTTTCCTGGTGGAAAGAGCTGCTGATCCCTTTTTTTCAGCCCTGCACTGAAATGACTGCTTCCACCTCCTGAAAAATTGAATGCAAGTGAAGATTCCTGCCAGACAAAAGGTGCCACGACAGAAACCTCTTGCTGCCCAAGAAGTGCCCAGGCTGCCCCATCAACTACACCTCAAGGTCAAAGATTCCAGACGTTTTTTCCTTGGGGAAAGAGCTGCTGATCCCTTTTTTCAGCCCTGCACTGCAATGGCCGGTCCAACCTCTTGAAAAAT
>NW_024103950.1:12700-25263 GCF_003945595.2 Pipra filicauda
GACTTCCAGTAGTTCAGTTTTGAGCCAGTAGGGCACTGCAGTACTTTTGTGTAAACACTAAATAAGGAGAAGGGGAAGGAAGAAAATAGAAACTTTTTTTTTTTTGGTTGCAAATAGTTTTTTTTCACGTGGGTTTAGGGTGGATATTTGGGAAAGGTTCTTCCCTCCGAGGGTGGTTGGGCACTGGACCAGGCTCCCCAGGGCAGTGGTCACAGCACCAAGGCTGGCAGAGTTCAGGCACACGGTGTGACTCTTGGGGTCGGTGCCGTGCCGGGCAAAGGCTTGGACTCGACGCTCCTCGTGGGTCCCTTCCAACTGAGCATATTCTGTGATTGTGCGATGAGTTCCCTCTCTTTCAACACTTTTGTTCTTTTTAGGGCTCCTCGCTGCCCGGGGGCCGAAGCCCGCCTTCCGCGCGCCTGCTTCCCTGGCCGTTGTGGCGGCCGCAGCCAGGCGCTGAGTGCCCGCTCCCCGCGCGGGCAGGGCCGCTGGCTCCAGGAGTGGGGGGGCAGCGCCGGCGCCTCGAGGATTCCCGGGATTCCCTCGCCGGTTTCCAGGCAACGCTCCCCGCGCGCTCCTCGCTCCACGGCCGAACGTGCGCAGCCAATGGGAGGCGGCGGAGTGGGCGGGGCGAGGCGGGGATTGGGCGGGGCGGGGGCGGGGCCGGGAGGGGCGGTTGGTGGGGTTTGGGTGGGAGCGGGCGGGGCCGGGAGCGGGAGCGCTGCCGCTGAGCGACCCCCGGGCAGCGACCCCCGGGCAGCGACCCCCGGGCAGCGACCCCCGGGCAGCGACCCCAAGACCCCCGGCGAGTGGCCCCCGGTGCGTGGCCCCGGGGGAGGGGCCCCCCGTGCGCGGCCCCCCGGCGAGTGGCCGCTGGTGAGCGACCCCCGGTGAGCGACCCCCAGTAAGTGACAGCCGGTGAGCGACCCGCGGTGAACAAGCCCCGGTAAGTGACCTCTGGGGAGGGACCCCCGGTGAGCGACCCGCGGTGAACAACCCCTGGCAAGTGAGCCCCGGGGAGGGAACCCCGGTAAGTCACCCCCGAGGAGGGACCCCCGGTGAGTGAGCCCCGGGGACAGTCCCCCGGTGCGCGGCCCCCGGGGGTGTCTGTCCGGGGCTGGGCGCGTTCCTTCCCCGTGCAGAGCCGAGCGGGGCCGTGGCGGGAGCGGGGCCGGAGCGGAGCCGGCCGGGGGGGCAGAGGGGAGCCCTGAGCCGCCTTCTGCCGAGGGGGCTGCTGGAAAGGAGCCTGCGCTGGGAGGAGCGGGGGACGTGGCCCGAGGCTGAGGCAGGGGAGCTTCAGGTCAGCTCCTGGAGAAAGGTTTCTGGCTGTGTTTTTCGGGGGGGGGGCTCGGGCACTGCAATGGGTTGCCCAGGCGGAGCCAGCACGCCGGCAGGTGTTTCAGAGGCGCCGGCATCTGGCCATGGCTGACACGCTTTAGTGGTTTGGGAGTTGCTGGGGCAGTGCTGGGCTGACAGTTGGACTTGATGGAATCATGGAACGTGCTGAGTTGGGAGGGTCCCACCGGCACCGTGGAGTCCAGCTCCTGAGTTTTAGGCACCACTAAAGGAACTGAATCTGCATCGAGCTGTTTGGCTCCAAAAACTCTTCTGCCCCTAGTCTACACTGCCAAGTAAAACAAAACAGACCGTGCAAAATAGAGGCCTGTGTTCCCCCCAAAGGGAAGGCGGGCAGTTACAAACCAGGACGGTAAATCAAAGCTCAGAACATACGTTCTTGGTCCCCACAGTTGTATGACACATCAAACCAGTCCTCTGTTCATTACCCGTGTAGAACTCTCATCAGGAACCCCAAACTTTCTTGTGTGTATTTGTATAGATATGTATAGATATGTGTAGGTAGATAGATATACATACATAGATATGTATAGGTATATATTTGTGTGTATCTCTGTAAGATTCTGTATCTTTGGATGTGATATTGGCATGCTGTTGTTGTGTGGCAACAAGTGGACTTAAAAGGTTGCAACACTTTAGGGGATCGCCTTTCTGCTTATGGGTCCTATTTTTTAAAGAAGGTAACAAGAAAAGAGCTCTTTAGCCAAATATAAGTTAAGACATTAATCAGAGCAAAGGTATTGATTTTTATTTCCAATTGTACAACAAATTATTCAACTATTTCCATACTCCAAAGCTGGGTTGGAAACTTCTCCCTCAGAAATAAGAAAAACTGTTTTCCGAGGCTGTTACTGACAACCATGGCAGAGTTTCCAATAACAACTCTGCATTCTTGAAATGCAAAGCCTGAAAAATGAAACAAGCGTTAACCTGGAATTCTTGTTGCCAGCACTGATCTGGACAGAAGTTATTAGAGAGTGGAGCAAAGCTAGCACCACAAACAACCTTGGGCTCTGCATTCGTTGGTCATGGCAACAAAGTTTTGCTTTTCAACCCATCTGCTAAGGAAACCTTGCCAGAACTGTGAGCTTATAACACTACTTTTCTTAAGAAGTTAGGAGGCCTTAATCCAGTGTACACAGATGAGACCCTGAAATAGGAGAGAGGCCAGTTGCTGATGATCAGTGCAGATGAGGAATCAGCTCTGCTGAGTAGACTTCAAGCTTTGTGATTTTTACAAGTGGACTATTTCAAATCTGTTGTAGAAGAAACAGTCTTTTCTGTTTGATCAACTTTCCACTTTCAGAAAACTGGAGTTTATCCCTCAAATTCAGCCTGTAGTTTCAAAAGATAAAAATCCTTAGAGGAAACCTTTCAGCCTCAGTAGCCAATTGCAACGTGCCCAGGGAAGTTCAGCAACAGCACCGTTCATTAAATGAACTGTTCTGGACCAGCCATCCCAGAGAGATTGAGCTCCAGTGCTAAACCCCATAGAGTGCCAAGTGCCATAAGAGCTGATTTTTGGCTTCGCTGAGATTCTCTCTGGTTTCATTTGGTGTAGCTGGCACATCTGGAGCAAAGGGTCTGGGCAAAAGTACATCCTTAGAAGGGTCCAGTACAAATCATGTGACAAGATTAGCGATTTCTCTAATTGAGGAAGTATATTAGATACACATATGTATTTTTCTACCTCCTCTTTCCGCACTGCTGCTGTATTCCTTCGTCATGCCCTGTGAGCAGTCCCAGTGTTCTGTGATTGACGCCATAAGGGACTTGCTAACAAGGAACAAACACCTCCGAGACAAAACATGCCACCACAGAAAGCTCTTGCTGCCCAAGAAATGCCAAGGCTGCCACAACGACTGCACCTGAAGCCAAAGGATCCAGACTTTCTTTCCTGGGGGAAAGGGCTGCTGATTCCCTTTTTTCAGCCCTGCGTTGCAATGGCAGGTCCTACCTTTTAAAAAATTGACTCCAGCCGAAGATTCCTGCCAGACAAAAGATGCCACCACAGAAAACTCTTGCTGCCCAAGAAGTGCCCAGGCTGCGCCAAAAGCTGCACCTCCAAGCCAAAGCTTCCAGACCTATTTTCCTGGTGGAAAGAGCTGCTGTTCCCCTTTTTCTGCCCTACGCTACAACAGCCTGTCTCACCTCCTGGAAAATTGAATCCAACTGAAGATTCCTGCCAGACAAAAGGAGCCACCAAAGAAAACACTTGCTGCCCAAGAAGTGCCACACAGCCCCAACAACTACACCTGAATTAAAGGTTCCAGATTTTTTTCCTGGTGGAAAGAGCTGCTGTTCCCTTTTTTCAGCCCTGCTTTGCAATGGCCAATCCCATCTCCTGGAAATTGGAATGTAAATGAAGATTCCTGCCAGACAAAAGGTGCCACCACAGAAAACTCTTGCTGCCCAAGAAGTGCCCAGGCTGCCCCAACAACTGCACCTGAAGACAAAGCTTCCAGACTTTTTTTTCCTGGTGGAAGGAGCTGCTGTTCCCTCTTTTCAGCCCTGCGCTGCAATGGCCAGTCCCACCTCCTGGAAAATTTACTCCAACTGAAGATTCCTGCCAGACAAAAGGTGCCACCACAGGAAGTTCTTCCTGCCCAAGAAGTGCCCAGGCTTCCCCAAAAACTGTACCTCAAAGCCAAAGTTTCCAGACTTTTTTTCCTGGTGGAAAGAGTTGCTGTTCACTTTTTTCTGCCCTGCTCTGCCATGGCATTTCCCACCTCCTGAAAATAAAATGTAAATGAAGATTCCTGCCAGACAAAAGGTGCCACCAGAAAAAACTCTTGCTGCCCAAGAAGTGCCCAGACTACCCCAACAAGTGCACCTCAAAGCCAAAGCTTCCAGACCTTTTTTCCTGGTGGAAGGAGCTGCTGTTCCCTTTTTTCTGCCCTGCGCTGCAATGGCTGGTCCCACCTCCTGGAATTTGGAATCCAAATGAAGATTCCTCCTAGACAAAAGGTGCCACCAGAAAAAACTCTTGCTGCCCAAGAAGTGCCCAGGCTGCCCTACCAACAACTCCACCTGAAGCCAAAGCTTCCAGACTTTTTTCCTGGTCGGAAGAGCTGCTGTTCCCTTTTTTCAGGCCTGCGCTGCAATGGCCGGTCCCACCTCCTGGAAAATTTACTCTAAATGTAGATTCCTGCCAGACAAAAGGTGCCACCACAGAAAACTCTTCCTGCCCAAGAAGTGCCCAGGCTTCCCCAAAAACTGTACCTCAAAGCCAAAGCTTCCAGACTTTTTTTCCTGGTGGAAAGAGCTGCTGTTCCCTTTTTTCAGGCCTGCGCTGCAATGGCCGGTCCCACCTCCTGGAAAATTTACTCCAACTGAAGATTCCTGCCAGACAAAAGGCACCACCACAGAAAGCTCGTCCTGCCCAATAAGTGCCCAGGCTGCCCCAACAACTGCACCTGAAGCCAAAGCTTCCAGACTTTTTTTCCTGGTGGAAAGAGCTGCTGTTCCCTTTTTTCTGCCCTGCGCTGCAATGGCCTGTCCCACCTCCTGGAAAATTTACTCCAAATGAAGATTCCTCCCAGACAAAAGGTGCCACCAGAGAAATATCTTCCTGCCCAAGAATGACCAGACTACCCCAAGAACTGCACCTCAAAGCCAAAGCCTCCAGACTTTTTTTCCTGGTGGAAAGAGCTGCTGTTCCCTTTTTTCAGGCCTGCGCTGCAATGGCCTGTCCCACCTCCTGGAAAATTTACTCTAAATGAAGATTCCTGCCAGACAAAAGGTGCCACCAGAAAAAACTCTTGCTGCCCAAGAAGTACCCAGACTGCACTACCAACAACTGCTCCTGAAGCCAAAGCTTCCAGACTTTTTTTCCTGGTGGGAAGAGCTGCTGTTCCCTTTTTTCAGCCCTGCTCTGCAATGGCCGGTCCCACCTCCTGGAAAATTTACTCTAAATGTAGATTCCTGCCAGACAAAAGGTGCCACCACAGAAAACTCGTCCTGCCCAAGAAGTGCCCAGACTGCCCCAACAACTGCACCTCAAAGCCAAAGCTTCCAGACTTTTTTCCTAGTGGGAAGAGCTGCTGTTCCCTTTATTCTGCCCTGCGCTGCAATGGCCGGTGAAACGTCCTGGAATTTTGAATCCAAATGAAGATTCCTCCTTGAAAAAGGTGCCACCAGAAAAAACTCTTGCTGCCCAAGAAGTGCCCAGTCTACCCCAACAACTGCACCTCAAAGCCAAAGCCTCCAGACTTTTTTTTCTGGTGGAAAGAGCTGCTGTTCCCTTTTTTCAGCACTGCTCTGCAATGGCCGGTCCCACCTCCTGGAAAATTTACTCCAAATGAAGATTCCTGCCAGACAAAAGGTTCCACCAGAGAAAGATCTTCCTGCCCAAGAAGGACCAGACTACCCCAAGAACTGCACCTCAAAGCCAAAGCCTCCAGACTTTTTTTCCTGGTGGAAAGAGCTGCTGTTCCCTTTTTTCTGCCCTACGCTGCAATGGCCGGTCCCACCTCCTGGAAAAATTTACTCCAACTGAAAATTCCTGCCAGACAAAAGGCACCACCACAGAAAACTCTTGCTGCCCAAGAAGTGCCCAGGCTGCCCCAACAACTGCACCTCAAAGCCAAAGCTTCCAGACTTTTTTTCCTGGTGGAAAGAGCTGCTGTTCCCTCTATTCAGGCCTGCGCTGCAATGGCCTGTCCCACCTCCTGTAAAAATTTACTCCAACTGAAGATTCCTGCAAGACAAAAGGTGCCACCACAAAAAACTCTTACTGTTCAAGAAGTGCCCAGGCTGCCCCAACAACTGCACCTCAAAGCCAAAGCTTCCAGACTTTTTTTCCTGGTGGAAAGAGCTGCTGTTCCCTTTTTTCTGCCCTGCGCTGCAATGGCCGGTCCCACCTCCTGGAAAAATTTACTCCCAATGAAGATTCCTGCCAGACAAAAGGTGCCACCACAGAAAACTCTCGCTGCCCAAGAAGTGCCCAGACTACCCCAAAAACTGCACCTAAAAGCCAAAGCTTCCAGACTTTTTTTCCAGGTGGAAAGAGCTGCTGTTCCCTTTTTTCTGTCCTGCGCTGCAATGGCCGGTCCCACCTCCTGGAATTTTGAATCCAAAAGAAGATTCCTCCTAGAAAAAGGTGCCACCAGAGAAAACTCTTGCTGCCCAAGAAGTGCCCAGGCTGCCCTACCAACAACTGCTCCTGAAACCAAAGCTTCCAGACTTTTTTCCTGGTGGGAAGAGCTGCTGTTCCCTTTTTTCTGCCCTGCGCTGCAATGGCTGGTCCAACGTCCTGGAATTTCGAATCCAAATGAAAATTCCTCCTAGAAAAAGGTGCCACCAGAAAAAACTCTTGCTGCCCAAGAAGTGCCCAGACTACCCCAACAACTGCACCTCAAAGCCAAAGCTTCCAGACTTTTTTTCTGGTGGAAAGAGCTGCTGTTCCCTTTATTCAGCCCTGCGCTGCAATGGTCGGTCCCACCTCCTGGAAAATTTACTCCAACTGAAGATTCCTGCCAGACAAAAGGCACCACCACAGAAAACTCGTCCTGCCCAAGAAGTGCCCAGACTACCCCAACAACTGCACCTCAAAGCCAAAGCTTCCAGACTTTTTTTCCTGGTGGAAAGAGCTGCTGTTCCCTTTATTCAGCCCTGCGCTGCAATGGCCTGTCCCACCTCCTGGAAAAATTTACTCCACCTGAAGATTCCTGCCAGACAAAAGGTGCCACCACAGATAACTCTTGCTGCCCAATAAGTGCCCAGGCTTCCCCAACAACTGCACCTGGAGCTAAAGCTTCCAGACTTTTTTTCCTGGTGGAAAGAGCTGCTGTTCACTTTTTTCTGCCCTACTCTGCCATGGTCTGTCCCACCTCCTGAAAATAGAATGTAAATGAAGATTCCTGCCAGACAAAAGGTGCCACCACAGAAAACTCTTCCTGCCCAAGAAGTGCCCAGGCTTCCCCAACAACTGCACCTCAAAGCCAAAGCTTCCAGACTTTTTTCCTGGTGGAAGGAGCTGCTGTTCCCTTTTTTCTGCCCTACGCTACAACAGCCTGTCTCACCTCCTGGAAAATTTAATCCAACTGAAGATTCCTGCCAGACAAAAGGAGCCACCAAAGAAAACACTTGCTGCCCAAGAAGTGCCACACAGCCCCAACAACTACACCTGAATTAAAGGTTCCAGATTTTTTTCCTGGTGGAAAGAGCTGCTGTTCCCTTTTTTCAGCCCTGCTTTGCAATGGCCAATCCCATCTCCTGGAAATTGGAATGTAAATGAAGATTCCTGCCAGACAAAAGGTGCCACCACAGAAAACTCTTGCTGCCCAAGAAGTGCCCAGGCTGCCCCAACAACTGCACCTGAAGACAAAGCTTCCAGACTTTTTTTTCCTGGTGGAAGGAGCTGCTGTTCCCTCTTTTCAGCCCTGCGCTGCAATGGCCAGTCCCACCTCCTGGAAAATTTACTCCAACTGAAGATTCCTGCCAGACAAAAGGTGCCACCACAGGAAGTTCTTCCTGCCCAAGAAGTGCCCAGGCTTCCCCAAAAACTGTACCTCAAAGCCAAAGTTTCCAGACTTTTTTTCCTGGTGGAAAGAGTTGCTGTTCACTTTTTTCTGCCCTGCTCTGCCATGGCATTTCCCACCTCCTGAAAATAAAATGTAAATGAAGATTCCTGCCAGACAAAAGGTGCCACCAGAAAAAACTCTTGCTGCCCAAGAAGTGCCCAGACTACCCCAACAACTGCACCTCAAAGCCAAAGCTTCCAGACCTTTTTTCCTGGTGGAAGGAGCTGCTGTTCCCTTTTTTCTGCCCTGCGCTGCAATGGCTGGTCCCACCTCCTGGAATTTGGAATCCAAATGAAGATTCCTCCTAGACAAAAGGTGCCACCAGAAAAAACTCTTGCTGCCCAAGAAGTGCCCAGGCTGCCCTACCAACAACTCCACCTGAAGCCAAAGCTTCCAGACTTTTTTCCTGGTCGGAAGAGCTGCTGTTCCCTTTTTTCAGGCCTGCGCTGCAATGGCCGGTCCCACCTCCTGGAAAATTTACTCTAAATGTAGATTCCTGCCAGACAAAAGGTGCCACCACAGAAAACTCTTCCTGCCCAAGAAGTGCCCAGGCTTCCCCAAAAACTGTACCTCAAAGCCAAAGCTTCCAGACTTTTTTTCCTGGTGGAAAGAGCTGCTGTTCCCTTTTTTCAGGCCTGCGCTGCAATGGCCGGTCCCACCTCCTGGAAAATTTACTCCAACTGAAGATTCCTGCCAGACAAAAGGCACCACCACAGAAAGCTCGTCCTGCCCAATAAGTGCCCAGGCTGCCCCAACAACTGCACCTGAAGCCAAAGCTTCCAGACTTTTTTTCCTGGTGGAAAGAGCTGCTGTTCCCTTTTTTCTGCCCTGCTCTGCAATGGCCTGTCCCACCTCCTGGAAAATTTACTCCACCTGAAGATTCCTGCCAGACAAAAGGTGCCACCACAGAAAGTTCTTCCTGCCCAAGAAGTGCCCAAGATGCCCCAACAACTGCACCTGAAGCCAAAGCTTCCAGACTTTTTTTCCTGGTGGAAAGAGCTGCTGTTCCCTTTTTTCAGCCCTGCGCTGCAATGGCCTGTCCCACCTCCTGGAAAATTTACTCCAAATGAAGATTCCTCCCAGACAAAAGGTGCCACCAGAGAAATATCTTCCTGCCCAAGAATGACCAGACTACCCCAAGAACTGCACCTCAAAGCCAAAGCCTCCAGACTTTTTTTCCTGGTGGAAAGAGCTGCTGTTCCCTTTTTTCAGGCCTGCGCTGCAATGGCCTGTCCCACCTCCTGGAAAATTTACTCTAAATGAAGATTCCTGCCAGACAAAAGGTGCCACCAGAAAAAACTCTTGCTGCCCAAGAAGTACCCAGACTGCACTACCAACAACTGCTCCTGAAGCCAAAGCTTCCAGACTTTTTTTCCTGGTGGGAAGAGCTGCTGTTCCCTTTTTTCAGCCCTGCTCTGCAATGGCCGGTCCCACCTCCTGGAAAATTTACTCTAAATGTAGATTCCTGCCAGACAAAAGGTGCCACCACAGAAAACTCTTGCTGCCCAAGAAGTGCCCAGGCTGCCCCAACAACTGCACCTCAAAGCCAAAGCTTCCAGACTTTTTTCCTAGTGGGAAGAGCTGCTGTTCCCTTTATTCTGCCCTGCGCTGCAATGGCCGGTGAAACGTCCTGGAATTTTGAATCCAAATGAAGATTCCTCCTTGAAAAAGGTGCCACCAGAAAAAACTCTTGCTGCCCAAGAAGTGCCCAGTCTACCCCAACAACTGCACCTCAAAGCCAAAGCCTCCAGACTTTTTTTTCTGGTGGAAAGAGCTGCTGTTCCCTTTTTTCAGCACTGCTCTGCAATGGCCGGTCCCACCTCCTGGAAAATTTACTCCAAATGAAGATTCCTGCCAGACAAAAGGTTCCACCAGAGAAAGATCTTCCTGCCCAAGAATGACCAGACTACCCCAAGAACTGCACCTCAAAGCCAAAGCCTCCAGACTTTTTTTCCTGGTGGAAAGAGCTGCTGTTCCCTCTATTCAGGCCTGCGCTGCAATGGCCTGTCCCACCTCCTGTAAAAATTTACTCCAACTGAAGATTCCTGCAAGACAAAAGGTGCCACCACAAAAAACTCTTACTGTTCAAGAAGTGCCCAGGCTGCCCCAACAACTGCACCTCAAAGCCAAAGCTTCCAGACTTTTTTTCCTGGTGGAAAGAGCTGCTGTTCCCTTTTTTCTGCCCTGCGCTGCAATGGCCGGTCCCACCTCCTGGAAAAATTTACTCCCAATGAAGATTCCTGCCAGACAAAAGGTGCCACCACAGAAAACTCTCGCTGCCCAAGAAGTGCCCAGACTACCCCAACAACTGCACCTCAAAGCCAAAGCCTCCAGACTTTTTTTTCCTGGTGGAAAGAGCTGCTGTTCCCTCTATTCAGCCCTGCGCTGCAATGGCCGGTCCCACCTCCTGGAAAAATTTACTCCACCTGAAGATTCCTGCCAGACATAAAGTGCCACCACAGAAAACTCTTGCTGCCCAAGAAGTGCCCAGGCTGCCCCAACAACTGCACCTGAAGACAAAGTTTCCAGACTTTTTTTCCTAGTGGAAAGAGCTGCTGTTCCCTTTTTTGTGCCCTGCTCTGCAATGGCCGGTCCCACCTCCTAGAAAAATTTACTCCAAATGAAGATTCCTGCCAGTCGAAAGGTGCCACCACAGAAAGTTCTTCCTGCCCAAGAAGTGCCCAGACTACCCCAAAAACTGCACCTAAAAGCCAAAGCTTCCAGACTTTTTTTCCAGGTGGAAAGAGCTGCTGTTCCCTTTTTTCTGTCCTGCGCTGCAATGGCCGGTCCCACCTCCTGGAATTTTGAATCCAAAAGAAGATTCCTCCTAGAAAAAGGTGCCACCAGAGAAAACTCTTGCTGCCCAAGAAGTGCCCAGGCTGCCCTACCAACAACTGCTCCTGAAACCAAAGCTTCCAGACTTTTTTCCTGGTGGGAAGAGCTGCTGTTCCCTTTTTTCTGCCCTGCGCTGCAATGGCTGGTCCAACGTCCTGGAATTTCGAATCCAAATGAAAATTCCTCCTAGAAAAAGGTGCCACCAGAAAAAACTCTTGCTGCCCAAGAAGTGCCCAGACTACCCCAACAACTGCACCTCAAAGCCAAAGCTTCCAGACTTTTTTTCTGGTGGAAAGAGCTGCTGTTCCCTTTATTCAGCCCTGCGCTGCAATGGTCGGTCCCACCTCCTGGAAAATTTACTCCAACTGAAGATTCCTGCCAGACAAAAGGCACCACCACAGAAAACTCGTCCTGCCCAAGAAGTGCCCAGACTACCCCAACAACTGCACCTCAAAGCCAAAGCTTCCAGACTTTTTTTCCTGGTGGAAAGAGCTGCTGTTCCCTTTATTCAGCCCTGCGCTGCAATGGCCTGTCCCACCTCCTGGAAAAATTTACTCCACCTGAAGATTCCTGCCAGACAAAAGGTGCCACCACAGATAACTCTTGCTGCCCAATAAGTGCCCAGGCTTCCCCAACAACTGCACCTGGAGCTAAAGCTTCCAGACTTTTTTTCCTGGTGGAAAGAGCTGCTGTTCACTTTTTTCTGCCCTACTCTGCCATGGTCTGTCCCACCTCCTGAAAATAGAATGTAAATGAAGATTCCTGCCAGACAAAAGGTGCCACCACAGAAAACTCTTCCTGCCCAAGAAGTGCCCAGGCTTCCCCAACAACTGCACCTCAAAGCCAAAGCTTCCAGACTTTTTTCCTGGTGGAAGGAGCTGCTGTTCCCTTTTTTCTGCCCTGCGCTGCTATGGCTAGTCCCACCTCCTGGAATTTTGAATCCAAATGAAGATTCCTGCCAGACAAAAGGTGCCACCAGAAAAAACTCTTGCTGCCCAAGAAGTGCCCAGGCTGCCCGAACAACTCCACCTGAAGCCAAAGCTTCCAGACTTTTTTTCCTGGTGGAAAGAGCTGCTGTTCCCTTTTTTCAGCCCTGCTCTGCAATGGCTGGTCCCACCTCCTGGAAAATTTACTCTAAATGAAGATTCCTGCCAGACAAAAGGTGCCACCACAGAAAACTCTTCCTACCCAAGAAGTGCCCACGCTGCTCCCACAACTGCACCTGAAGCCAAAGCTTCCAGACTTTTTTTCCTGGTGGAAAGAGCTGCTGTTCCCTTTTTTCAGGCCTGCGCTGCAATGGCCTGTCCCACCTCCTGGAAAATTTACTCCAACTGAAGATTCCTGCCAGACAAAAGGTGCCACCACAGAAAGTTCTTCCTGCCCAAGAAGTGCCCAGACTACCCCAACAACTGCACCTCAAAGCCAAAGCTTTCAGACTTGTTTTTCCTGGTGGAAGGAGCTGCTGTTCCCTTTTTTCTGCCCTGCGCTGCAATGGCCGGACCAATATCCTGGAATTTTGAATCCAAAAGAAGATTCCTCCTAGACAAAAGGTGCCACCAGAAAAAACTCTTGCTGCCCAAGAAGTTCCCAGACTACTCCAACAACTGTACCTCAAAGCCAAAGCTTCCAGACTTTTTTTCCTGGTGGAAAGTGCTGCTGTTCCCTTTTTTCTGCCCTGCGCTGCAATGGCCGGTCCCACCTCCTGGAAAAATTTACTCCAACTGAAGATTCCTGCTAGACAAAAGATGCCACTAGGAAAAACTCTTGATGCCCAAGAAGTGCCCAGTCTACCCCAACAACTCCACCTGAAGCCAAAGCTTCCAGACTTTTTTCCTGGTCGGAAGAGCT
>NW_024103952.1:0-12543 GCF_003945595.2 Pipra filicauda
TTTTGTCTGGTAGGAATCTTCAGTTTGATTCTATTTTTCAGGAGGTGGGACCGGCCATTGCAGAGCAGGGATGAAAAAATGGAACAGCAGCCCTTTCCCCCAGGAAAAAAAGGCTGGAAGCTTTGGCCTTGAGGTGTAGCTGTTAGGGCAGCCTTGGAACTTCTTGGGCAGCAAAGATCTCTCTGTGGTGGCACCTTTTGTCTGGCAGGAATCTTCAGCTGGATTCAATTTTGGGAGTTATTTTGGCCATTGTAGCGCAGGGCTGAAAAATGGATGAGCAGCTCTTTTCCACAGCAAAGTAAGTCTGGATACTTTGGCTTCAGTTGGAGTTGTCGGTGCAGCCATGGCACTTGTTGGGCAGCAAGAGCTTTCTGTGGTGGCACCTTTTTTCTAGGAGGTGTTTGTTCCCTGTTAGCAAGGCCCTTTTGGCGTCAATCACAGAGCACTGGGAGTGCTCACAGGGCATGATGAAGCAAGACACCGGTAGTCGAGAAAGAGGGGCTAGAAAAATAAATTCCTGTATCTAATTGCCTTCCTTAATTACAGAAATTGCTACTCTTGTGACATGATCTGTACTGACCCTGCTAAGGATGTACTTTTGCCCTGACCCCTTGCTCCAGATGTGCCAGGTACACCAAAGGAAACGAGAGAATCTCAGCAAAGCCAAAAATCAGCTCTTATGGCAGTTGACACTCTATGGGGTTTAGCACTGGAGCTCAATCTCTCCGGGATGTCTGGTCCAGAGCAGTTCATTTACTGAATGGTGCTGTTGCTGAACTTCCCTGGGCATGTTGCAATTGGCTACTGAGGCTGAAAGGTTTCCTCAAAGGATTTTTATCTTTTGGAACCACAGGCTGAATTGGAGGGAGAAACTCCAGTATTCTGAAAGTGGAAAGTTGATCAAACAGAAAAGACTGTTTCTTCTACAACACACTTGAAATAGTCCACTTGTAAAAATCACAAAGCTTGAAGCCTACTCAGCAGAGCTGATTCCTCATCTGCACTGATCATCAGCAACTGGCCTCTCTCCTATTTCAGGGTCTCATCTGTGTACACTGGATTAAGGCCTCCTAACTTCTTAAGAAAAGTAGTGTTATAAGCTCACTTTTCTGGCAAGGTTTCCTTAGCAGATGGGTTGAAAAGCAAAACTTTGGTGCCATGACCAAGGAATGCAGAGCGGTGCTAGAGAGCCCAAGGTTGTTTGTGGTGCTAGCTTTGCTCCACTCTCTAATAACTTCTGTCCAGATCAGTGCTGGCAACAAGAATTCCAGGTTAACGCTTGTTGCATTTTTCAGGCTTTGCATTTCAAGAATGGGGAGTTGTTATTGGAAACTCTGCCATGGCTGTCAGTAACAGCCTCGGAAAACAGTTTTTCTTATTTCTGAGGGAGAAGTTTCCAACCCAGCTTTGGAGTATGCAAATAGTCGAATGACTTGTTGTACAATTGGAAATAAAAATCCATACATTTGCTCTGATTAATGTCTTCACTAATATTTGGCTAAAGAGTTCTTTTCTTGTTCCCTTCTTTAAAAAATAGAACCCCCAAGCAGAAAGGCGATCTCCTAAAGTGTTGTAACCTTTTAAGTCCGCTTGTGCCACACAACAATAGCATGCCAATATCACATCCAAAGATACAGAATCTTATAGAGATACACACAAATATATACCTAGACATATCTATGTATGTATATCTACTACCTATACATATCTATACATATCTATACAAATACACACAAGAAAGTTTGGGGTTCCTGATGAGAGTTCTACACGGGTAATGAACAGAGGACTGGTTTGATGCGTCATACAACGGGGGGACCAAGAACGTACGTTCTGAGCTTTGATTTACTGTCCTGGTTTGTAACTGCCTGCCTTCCCTTTGGGGGGAACATAGGCCTCTATTTTGCACGGTCTGTTTTGTTTTACTTGGCAGTGTAGACTAGGGGCAGAAGAGTTTTTGGAGCCAAAGAGCTCGATGCAGATTCAGTTCCTTTAGTGGTGCCTAAAACTCAGGAGCTGGACTCCACGGTGCCGGTGGGACCCTCCCAACTCAGCACGTTCCATGATTCCATCAAGTCCAACTGTCAGCCCAGCACTGCCCCAGGAACCCCCAACCCACTAAAGCCTGTCAGCCATGGCCAGATGCCGGCGCCTCTGAAACACCTGCCGGGGTGCTGGCTCCGCCTGGGCAACCCATTGCAGTGCCCGAGCCCCCCCCGAAAAACACAGCGAGAACCCTTTCTCCAGGAGCTGACCTGAAGCTCCCCTGCCTCGGCCTCGGGCCATGTCCCCCGGTCCTGCCAGCGCAGGCTCCTTTCCAGCAGCCCCCTCGGCAGAAGGCGGCTCAGGGCTCCCCTCTGCCGCCCCGGCCGGCTCCGCTCCGGCACCGCTCCCGCCACGGCCCCGCTCGGCTCTGCACGGGGAAGGAACGCGCCCAGCCCCGGCCCGACACCCCCGGGGGCCGCGCACCGGGGGTCCCTGCCCGGGGGTCACTTGCCAGGGGTTGTTCACCGCGGCTCGCTCATCGGGGGTCCCTCCCCGGGGTTCCCTCCCCGGGGGTCACTTGCCGGGGATTGTTCACCGCGGGTCATTCACCGGGGGTCCCTCCCCGGGGTTCCCTCCCCGGGGGTCACTTGCCGGGGATTGTTCACCGCGGGTCGCTCACCGGGGTCCTTCCCCAGGGCTCACTTACCGGGGCTTCTTCCCCGCGAGTCGCTCACCGGCTGTCACTTACAGGGGGCCGCTCACCAGAGGCCACTCGCCGGGGGCCGCACACGGGGGGGCTCTCCCCCGGGGCCGCGCACCGGGGGCCACTCGCCGGGGGTCTCTCCCTCGGGGCCGCGCACCGGGGGCCACTCGCCGGGGGTCTCTCCCTCGGGGCCGCGCACCGGGGGCCGCGCACCGGGGGCCACTCGCCGGGGGTCTCTCCCCCGGGGGCCGCTGCCCGGAGGTCGCTCAGCGGCCACGCTCCCGCTCCCGGCCTCGCCCGCTCCCACCCAAACCCCAACAAACGCCCCTCTCGGCCCCGCCCCCGCCCCGCCCAATCCCCGCCTCGCCCCGCCCACTCCGCCGCCTCCCATTGGCTGCGCACCTTCGGCCGTGGAGCGAGGAGCGCGCGAGGAGCGTTGCCTGGAAACCGGCGAGGGAATCCCGGGAATCCTCGAGGCGCCGGCGCTGCCCCGCCACTCCTGGAGCGAGCGGCCGTGCCCGCGCGGGGAGCGGGCACTCAGCGCCTGGCTGCGGCCGCCACAACGGCCAGGGAAGCAGGCGCGCGGAAGGCGGGCTTCGGCCCCCGGCCAGCCAGGAGCCCTAAAAAGAACAAAAGTGTTGAAAGAGAGGGAACTCATCGCACCATCACAGAACATGCTGAGGTGCAAGGGACCCACGAGGAGCGTCGAGTGCAAGCCTTTGCCCGGCACAGGACCGACCCCAAGAGTCACTCCGTGTGCCTCAACTCTGCCAGCCTTGCTGCTGTGACCACTGCCCTGGGGAGCCTGGTCCAGTGCCAACCACCCTCGCAGGGAAGAACCTTTCCCAAATATCCACCCTAAACCCACGTGAAAAAAACCCATTTGCAACCAAAAAAAAAAAGTTTCTATTTTCTTCCTTCCCCTTCTCCTTCTTTAGTGTTTACACAACAGTACTGCAGTGCCCTACTGGCTCAAAACTGAACTACTTGAAGTCCTTGCCGTATAGGCTGGATTTTGTCCCATAGGCAGAGGCTAATCTGTCTGCAGGCCACCAGGACTGCCAGAGCTTGGGGAAGGGATGGAGGCTATCGCAGGAAGGAACAGAGATGCGGAGATATTCCCTGATATTCTACTCTAGAGGCGGCTCAAGAGACAGCCCTGCAGTTGGAAACACTTGCCTTCGTCATTGGACGATCTTGTCCAGCAGCACAGAAAGGATCTTCTCCTCCGGCAAAGCCGCAGCTTCCCGGGAGCTGTGGATTGAGAACCGGTGTCTTGGGGACAAGAGCTGCTGGGCCACCTGCTCCTGGGAATCTTAGACTGCAATGGCCTGGGCTCCCACTCCTACCCGCAGCCTTTTGCTGCCATGTGCATCCTCGGCGAGGAGCGGGCTCTGCTCTTCCCCGCCCCTCCCCGGCAGCAGGGAGACCTGGCCAGAGGGGCTCCCGTGTGTGACTCCGGCAGGTCTCCCAAAGGCTCTGGGAGGGATGGAGTCTGTTGCCAGAAGTAACTGAGAGGCCGAGTGTAGCAGTTCGTTTGGATACATGTCCGGAATAAAGACAAGTGCCAGAAATATTCAAACACACAAAATATCTTTTATTACAGTGAGAATAAAAATAATAGTAATAAACTTAGCAAGAGGAATTAAAAACTAAAAAAAAAGGATACAAAATAACTACCTTATCGGGTGGCATTCAAACAAATACTACGAACAGCATTTAATACAGTATTAACTAGTGAAAAGGGATACCAAAAAAGGATCTTAACACAATAGTATGGATAACACGATACTGGTTAGTAAAGAGGGAAACTAAAGGAAAACTACTATAAACATAAAAGGGGAATTAAAGGAACACTAAAAGGATATTAAAAAGTTTGTTCTCTCAGTTGCTTCCTATCAAAAAACTGTGCTTACCCACACAGACAGGCCAGGGCTGTCAGGATCTGCAGCAGCTGGTCGGTACCCATGCTTAGCGGGCGTCCCCGCGGAGCAACACAGTCTCGGTGGTAGGATGAGGATCGCTCAACTCAGCAGTCCCGACACCCCATTTTTATCAGTTCCACGTTACACTACGTAGGGCCAGGACGCAGTATAAGGTGAGGCCTGAATGGCAGCCAAACACCGCCTAATCATTACCTAATGGCAACAGTCTGCGCGTGCCCTACTTGTAGGGCAAGGGGCGAGCGACCCCTGCCCACATAATCTTCCTCCCATCATCATCTTTCTCACCCCTATGTAGGACCTCTACCACTGCGTTTCAAGGGTAGATGTATCTATCTTGCAATAGGTAGCAAAACCAAGGAAGAACTCGGCTCTGATAATAGGGGATATCAAGCTGACTTGCTAAAAAGCACAATGGACCTCACAATTAGCTTGTGCCATGAAGTTACATTGTACCATACTCTAGCTGGTTTCACATCCTACTATGATTTCGTTCTCACGCCTCTATGCTCCATTGATCATCTAATTCAAAAGTACCCCCCTTACACCGAGATACTCCGTCCCCTGCTCTTGCCATACTGGATCGGGCAAGAGCCCTGGAGTCGGGAACACCTGCTTTTGCCATAGGAGACAACGCAGCACGTGTTCCTGCACAGGATCCTGATGTGGCACTGGGAGAGCATCAAGGGACGCATGGATTGGGCACCTCATATTTGGGATCAAGTGTCATTTGACTTCAATTTTGGGAGATGAGTGCAGGGTCCTGAAAAGAAAGAAACAACAGCCTTTATCCCAAGAAAGAAAGCCTGTATACTTTTGCTTTGAGGGGCAGTTGGTGGGACAGCCTGGGCACTTCTTAGGCAGCAAGAGCTTCTGTGCTGGCAACTTTTATCTGGCAACAATCTTCATTTAGATTCAACTTTTGGATCTAGTTTGACCATTGCAGAACTGGGCTGAAAAAAAAGGAAAAGCAGCCCTTTCCTCCAAACAAGAAAGTCTGGATCCTTTGGCTTCAGGTGCAATTCGTGTGGCAGCCTGGGCACTTCTTGTAGAGCAAGACCTTTCTGTGGTGGCACCTTTTGTCTGGGAGGAATCTTCAGTTGGATTCTATTTTTCAGGAGGTGGGACCGGCCATTGCAGTACAGGGCTGAAATAAGGGATAAGCAGCTATTTCCACCAGGAAAAAAAGTCTGGAACCTTTGGCCTTGAGGTGTAGTTGTTGGGGCAACCTGGGAACTTCTTGGGCAGCAAAGAGATTTCTGTAATGGCACCTTTTGTCTGGCAGGAATCTTTATTTGGAGTACAGTTACCAGCAGGTGGGACCAGCCTTTACAGTGCAGGGCAGAAAAAAGGGATCACCAGCTCTTTCCACCAGGAAAAAAAGCCTGGAATCTTTGGCTTGAAGGTGCAGTTGTTGGGGCAGCCTGGGCACTTCTTGGGTAGCAAGAGTTTTCCCTGGTGGCACCTTTTGTCTGGCAGGAATCTTCAGTTGGATTCTATTTTCCAGGAGGTGGGACAGGCCATTGCAGCGCAGGGCAGAAAAAAGGGATCAGCAGCTCTTTCCACCAGGAAAAAACGTCTGGAAGCTCTGGCTTGGAGGTGCAGTTTTTGTGGCAGCCTGGGCTCTTCTTGGGCAGCAAGAGGTTTCTGTGGTGGCACCTTTTGTCTGGCAGGAATCTTCATCTGGACTGAATTTTTCAAGAGGTTGGACCGGGCATTGCAGTGCAGGGCTGAAAAAAGGCATCAGCAGCTCTTTCCACCAGGAAAAAAAGTCTGGAAGCTTTGGTTTGGAGGTGCAGTTGTTGGGGCAGCCTGGGCAATTTTGGGCAGCAAAGAGATTTCTGTGGTGGCACCTTTTGTCTGGCAGAAATCTTCATTTGTAGTAAATTTTTTAGGAGTTGGGATCAGTCATTCCAGCGCAGGGCAGAAAAAAGGGATCAGCAGCTCTTTCCACCAGGAAAAAAAGTCTGGAACCTTTGGTTTGGAGGTGCAGTTCTTAGGGCAGCCTGGGCACTTCTTGGGCAGCAAGAGGTTTCTGTGGTGGCACCTTTTGTCTGGCAGGAATCTTCAGTTGGATTCTATTTTTCAAGATCTTGGACCGGACATTGCAGAGCAGGGCTGAAAAAAGGGAACAGCAGCTCTTTCCACCAGGAAAAACGTCTGGAACCTTTGGCCTTCAGGTGTAGTTGGTGGGGCAGCCTGGGCACTTTTTGGGCAGCAACACCTTTCTGTGGTGGCACTTTTTCTCTGGCAGGAATCTTCATTTTTAGTAAATTTTTTGGGAGGTTGGACAGGCCATTCCAGCGCACGGCAGAAAAAAGGGATCAGCAGCTCTTTCCACCAGGAAAAAAGTCTGGAAGCTTTGGCTTGGAGGTGCAGATGTTGGGGCAGCCTGGGCACTTCTTGGGCAGCAAGAGGTTTCTGAGGTGGCACCTTTTGTCTGGCAGGAATCTTCATCTGGACTGAATTTTTCAAGAGGTTGGACCGGCCATTGCAGTGCAGGGCTGAAAAAAGGGAACAGCAGCTCTTTCCACCAGGAAAAAAAGTCTGGAACCTTTGGCTTGGAGGTACAGTTGGTGGGGCAGCCTGGGCACTTCTTGGGCAGCAAGAGGTTTCTGTGGTGGCACCTTTTGTCTGGCAGGAATCTTTAGTTGGAGGAAATTTTTCAGATGGTGGGACCGGCCATTGCAGTGCAGGGCTGAAAAAGGGATCAGCAGCTCTTTCCACCAGGAAAAAAAGTCTGGAAGCTTTGGTTTGGAAGTGCAGTTTTTGGGGCAGCCTGGACACTTCTTGGGCAGCAAGAGGTTTCTGTGGTGGCACCTTTTGTCTGGCAGGAATCTTCAGTTGGATTTCTATTTTTCAGGAGGTGGGACAGGCCATTCCAGCGCAGGGCAGAAAAAAGGGATCAGCAGCTCTTTCCACCAGGAAAAAAAGTTTGGAAGCTTTGGCTTGGAGGTGCAGTTGTTGGGGCAGCCTGGGCACTTCTTGGGCAGCAAGAGGTTTCTGTGGTGGCACCTTTTGTCTGGCAGGAATCTTCATCTGGACTGAATTTTTCAAGAGGTTGGACCAGCCATTGCAGTGCAGGGCAGAAAATAGGGATCAGCAGCTTATTCCACCAGGTAAAAAAGTCTGGAACCTTTGGCTTTGAGGTGCAGTTGTTGGGGCAGCCTGGGCACTTCTTGGGCAGCAAAAAGATTTCTGTGGTGGCACCTTTTGTCTGGCAGGAATCTTCAGTTCGATTCTAATTTTCAGGAGGTGGGACCGGTCATTCCAGCGTAGGGCATAAAAAAGGGATCAGCAGCTCTTTCCACCAGGAAAAAAAGTCTGGAAGCTTTGGTTTGGAGGTGCAGTTTTGGGGCAGCCTGGGTACTTCTTGGGCAGCAAGAGGTTTCTGTGGTGGCACCTTTTGTCTGGCAGGGATCTTCTGTTGGATTCTATTTTTCAGGAGGTTGGACCGGCCATTGCAGTACAGGGCAGAAAAAAGGGAACAGCAGCTCTTTCCACCAGCAAAAAAAGTCTGGAACCTTTGGCCATGAGGTGTAGTTGTTGGGGCAGCCTGGGCACTTCTTGGGCAGCAAGAGCTTTCTGTGGTGGTACATTTTGTCTGGCAGGAGTCTTCAGTTGGATTCTATTTTTCAGGAGGTGGGACCGACCATTTCAGTGCAGGGCTGAAGGAAGGTATCAGTAGCTCTTTCCACCAGGAAAAACGTCTGGAACCTTTGGTTTGGAGGTGCAGGTGGTAGGGCAGCCAGGGAACTTTTTGGGTAGCAAGAGTTTTCTGTGGTGGCACCTTTTGTCTGGCAGGAACCTTCTGCTGGATTCTATTTTTTGAAGAGATTGGATCGGCCATTGCAGTACATGGCTGAAAAAAGGGATCAGCAGCTCTTTCCACCAGGAAAAAACGTCTGGAACCTTTGGCTTGGAGGTGCAGTCGGTGGGGCAGCCTGGACACTTCTTGGGCAGCAAGAGTTTTCTGTGGTGGCACCTTTTGTCTGGCAGCAATCTTCAGTTGGATACTTTTTTTGAAGTGATTGGACCGGCCATTGCAGATCAGGGCTGAAAAAAAAGTACAGCAGCTCTTTCCACCAGGAAAAAAAGTCTGGAACCTTTGGACTTGAGGTGTAGTTGGTGGGGCAGCCTGGGCACTTCTTGGGCAGCAAGAGGTTTCTGTGGTGGCACCTTTTGTCTGGCAGGAATCTTCAGCTGGAGTAAATTTTTCAGATGGTAGAACAGACCATTCAAGTGCAGGGCAGAAAAAACGGATCAGCAGCTCTTTCCACCAGCAAAAAAAGTCTGGAGGTGCAGTTGTTGAGGTAGCCTGTTGGGACAGTTGTTGGCTTGGAGGTGCAGTTGTTGGGGCAGCCTGGGTACTTCTTGGGCATCAAGAGGTTTCTGTGGTGGCACCTTTTGTCTGGCAGGAATCTTCAGTTGGATTTCTATTTTTCAGGAGGTGGGACAGGCCATTCCAGCGCAGGGCAGAAAAAAGGGATCAGCAGCTCTTTCCACCAGGAAAAAAAGTTTGGAAGCTTTGGCTTGGAGGTGCAGATGTTGGGGCAGCCTGGGCACTTTTTGGGCAGCAAGAGGTTTCTGTGGTGGCACCTTTTGTGTGGCAGGAATATTCATCTGGACTGAATTTTTCAAGAGGTTGGACCGGCCATTGCAGTGCAGGGCTGAAAAAAGGGAACAGCAGCTCTTTCCACCAGGAAAAAAAGTCTGGAAGCTTTGGCTTTGAGGTGCAGTTGTTGGGGCAGCCTGGGCAGTTCTTGGGCACCAAGACCTTTCTGTGGTGGCACGTTTTGTCTGGCAGGAATCTTCAGCTGGAGTAAATTTTTCAGATGGTGGAGCAGGCCATTCCAGCGCAGGGCAGAAAAAAGGGATCAGCAGCTCTTTCCACCAGGAAAAAAAGTCTGGAAGTTTTGGCTTGGAGGTGCAGTTGTTGGGGCAGCCTGGGCACTTCTTGGGCAGCAAAGAGATTTCTGTGGTGGCACCTTTTGTCTGGCAGGAATCTTCAGTTGGATTCTATTTTTTAGGAGGTGGGACCGGCCATTCCAGCACAGGGCAGAAAAAAGGGATCAGCAGCTCTTTCCACCAGGAAAAAAAGTCTGGAACCTTTGGCTTGGAGGTGCAGTTGTTGGGGCAGCCTGGGCACTTCTTGGGCAGCAAGAAGTTTCTGTGGTGGCACCTTTTGTCTGGCAGGAATCTTCATTTGGATTCTTTTTTTCAGGAGGTGGGACAGGTCATAGCAATGCAGGGCTGAAAAAAGGGAACAGCAGCTCTTTCCACCAGGAAAAAACCTCTGGAACCTTTGGCCTTGAGGTGCAGTTGGTGGGGCAGCCTGGGCACTTCTTGGGCAGCAAGAGGTTTCTGTGGTGGCACCTTTTGTCTGGCAGGAATCTTCAGTTGGATTCTATTTTTCAGGAGGTGGGACCAACCATTTTAGTGCAGGGCTGAAAAAAGGGAACAGCAGCTCTTTCCATCAGGAAAAAGTCTGGAAGCTTTGGTTTGGAGGTGCAGGTGGTAGGGCAGCCAGGGAACTTCTTGGGTAGCAAGAGTTTTCTGTGGTGGCACCTTTTGTCTGGCAGGAACCTTTTGCTGGATTCTATTTTTTGAAGAGATTGGACCGGCCATTGCAGTACATGGCTGAAAAAAGGGAACAGCAGCTCTTTCCACCAGGAAAAAACGTCTGGAACCTTTGGCTTGGAGGTGCAGTTGGTGGGGCAGCCTGGGCACTTCTTGGGCAGCAAGAGGTTTCTGTGGTGGCACCTTTTGTCTGGCAGGAATCTTGAGTTGGATTCTATTTTTCAGGAGGTGGGACCGGCCATTGAAGTGCAGGGCTGAAAAAAGGGATCAGCAGCTCTTTCCACCAGGAAAAAAGTCTGGAAGCTTTGCCTTGGAGGTGCAGATGTTGGGGCAGCCTGGGCACTTCTTGGGCAGCAAGAGGTTTCTGTGCTGGCACCTTTGTCTTGCAGGAATCTTCATGTGGACTGAATTTTTCAAGAGGTTGGACCGGCCATTGCAGTGCAGGGCACAAAAAAGGGATCAGCAGCTCTTTCCACCAGGAAAAAAAGTCTGGAAGCTTTGGCTTCAGGTGCAGTTGTTGGGGCAGCCTGGGCACTTCTTGGGCAGGAAGAATTTTCTGTGGTGGCACTTTTTGTCTGGCAGGAATCTTCATTTGTGTAATTTTTCAAGGAGGTTGGACAGGCCATTGCAGTGCAGGGCTGAAAAAAGGGATCAGCAGCTCTTTCCACCAGGAAAAAAAGTCTGGAAGCTTTGGCTTCAGGTGTAGGTGTTGGGGCAGCCCGGGCACTTCTTGGGCACCAAGACCTTTCTGTGGTGGCACCTTTTGTCTGGCAGGAATCTTCAGTTGGAGTAAATTTTTCAGGAGGTGGGACCGGTTATTGCAGCGCAGAGCTGAAAAAAGGGAACAGCAGCTCATTCCACCGGGAAAAAAAGTCTGGAAGCTTTGGCTTTGAGGTGTAGTTGTTGGGGCAGCCTGGGCACTTCTTGGGCAGCAAGACCTTTCTGTGGTGGTACCTTTTGTCTGGCAGGAATCTTCATCTGGACTGAATTTTTGAAGAGGTTGGAGCGGCCATTGCAGTACAGGGCTGAAAAAAGGGATCAGCAGCTCTTTCCACCAGGAAAAAAAGTCTGGAAGCTTTGGCTTAGAGGTGCTGTTGTTGGGGCAACCTGGGAACTTCTTCGGCAGTAAAGATCTCTCTGTGGTGGCACCTTTTGTCTGGCAGGAATCTTCATTTGTGTAAATTTTCAAGGAGGTTGGACAGGCCATTGCAGTGCAGGGCTGAAAAAAGTGATCGGCAGCTCTTTCCCTAAGGAAAAAAGTCTGGAAGCTTTGGTTTCAGGGGTAGTTGTTGGGTCAGCCTGGGCACTTCTTGGGCACCAAGACCTTTCTGTGGTGGCACCTTTTGTCGGCAGGAATCTTCAGTTGCATTCTATTTTTGAAGGAGGTGGACGAGTCATTGCAGAGCAGGGGCTGAAAAAAGGACAGCAAAAGCTCGTTCCCCAGGAAAAAAAGTCTGGAACCTTTGGCTTGGAGGTGCAGTTTGGGCAGCCTGGGCCACTTCTTGGGACCAAGAAACCTTTCTGTGGTGCAAAACTTTTGTCTGGCAGGAATCTTCATTTGGATTCTATTTTCCAGGAGGATGGACCAGTCATTGCAGCGCAGGTTTGAAAAAAGGGAACAGCAGCTCTTTCCACCAGGAAAAAAAGTCTGGAAGCTTTGGCTTTGAGGTGCAGTTGGTGGGGCAGCCTGGGCACTTCTTGGGCACAAAGACCTTTCTGTGGTGGCAACTTTTGTCTGGCAGGAATCTTCATTTGCAATTCTTTTCCAGTATGATGGACCCAGTCTTGCAGTGCAGGGCTGAAAAAAGGGATCAGCAGCTCTTTCCCCCAGGAAAAAAAAGTCTGGAAGCTTTGGCCTTGAGGTACAGTTTTTGGGGCAGCCTGGGCACTTCTTGGGCAGCAAAGAGATTTCTGTGGTGGCACCTTCTGTCTGGCAGGAATCTTCATTTGGATTCTATTTTCCAGGAGGATGGACCAGCCATTGCAGCGCAGGGCTGAAGAAAGGGAACAGCAGCTCTTTCCCTAAGGAAAAAAGTCTGGAAGCTTTGGCTTTGAGGTGCAGTTGGTGGGGCAGACTGGGCACTTCTTGGGTAGAAAAGAGATTTCTGTAATGGCACCTTTTGTCTGGCAGGAATCTTCATTTGGTGTAAATGTTTCAGGAGGTGGGACTGGCCATTGCAGCGCAGGGCTGAAAAAAGGGAACAGCAGCTCTTTCCACCAGGAAAAAAAGTCTGGAAGCTTTGGCTTTGAGGTGCAGTTGTTGGGGCAGCCTGGGCACTTCTTGGGCACCAAGACCTTTCTGTGGTGGCACCTTTTGTCTGGCAGGAATCTTCA
>NW_024103952.1:13272-32617 GCF_003945595.2 Pipra filicauda
GGGCAGCAAGAGGTTTCTGTGGTGGCACCTTTTCTCTGGCAGGAATCTTCATCTGGACTGAATTTTTCAAGAGGTTGGACCGGCCATTGCAGCGCAGGGCTGAAAAAAGGGATCAGCAGCTCTTTCCCCCAGGAAAAAAAGTCTGGAACCTTTGGCTTCAGGTGTAGTTGTTGGGATAGCCTGGGCACTTCTTGGGCAGCAAGAGGTTTCTGTGGTGGCACCTTTTGTCTGGCAGGAATCTTCATTTGCATTCAATTTTTCAGGAGGTGGGACCAGTCATTGCAGTGCAGGGCAGAAAAAAGGGATCAGCAGCTCTTTCCACCAGGAAACAAAGTCTGGAAGTTTTGGCTTGGAGGTGCAGTTGTTGGGGCAGCCTGGGTACTTCTTGGGCAGCAAGAGGTTCTGTGGTGGCACCTTTTGTCTGGCAGGAACCTTCAGTTGGAGTAAATTTTTCAGATGGTGGGACAGGCTAGTGCAGCGCACGGATGAAAAAAGGGAACAGCAGCTCTTTCCACCAGGAAAAAAAGTCTGGAAGCTTTGGTTTGGAGGTGCAGTTTTTGGGGCAGCCTGGGCACTTGTTGGGCAGCAAAGAGATTTTTCTGGTGGCACCTTTTGTCTTTCAGGAATCTTCAGTTGGATTCTATTTTTCAGGAGGTGGGACCGGTCTTTCCAGCACAGGGCAGAAAAAAGGGATCAGCACCTCTTTCCACCAGGAAAAAAAGTCTGGAAGCTTTGGTTTGGAGGTGCAGTTGTTGGGGCAGCCTGGGTACTTCCTGGGCAGCAAGAGGTTTCTGTGGTGGCACCTTTTGTCTGGCAGGAATCTTCAGTTGGATTCTATTTTTCAGGAGGTTGGACCGGCCATTGCAGTACAGGGCAGAAAAAAGGGATCAGCAGCTCTTTCCACCAGCAAAAAAAGTCTGGAACCTTTGGCCTTGAGGTGTAGTTGTTGGGGCAGCCTGGGCACTTCTTGGGCAGCAAGAGGTTTCTGTGGTGGCAACTTTTGTCTGGCAGGAATCTTCATTTGTAATAAATTTTTTAGGAGGTGGGACCGATCATTCCAGCACAGGGCAGAAAAAAGGGATCAGCCGCTCTTTCCACCAGGAAAAAAAGTCTGGAAGCTTTGGTTTGGAGGTGCAGTTCTTGGGGCAGCCTGGGCACTATCTGGGAAGCAGGAGATTTCTGTGGTGGCACCTTTTGTCTGGTAGGAATTTTCAGTTGGATTCTATTTTTCAGGAGGTGGGACCGGCCATTGCAGCGCAGGGCAGAAAAAAGGGATCAGCAGCTCTTTCCACCAGGAAAAAAAGTCTGGAAGTTTTGGCTAGGAGGTGCAGTTGTTGGGGCAGCCTGGGTGCTTCTTGGGCAGCAAGAGGTTTCTGTGGGGGCACCTTTTGTCTGTCAGGAATCTTCAGCTGGATTCTATTTTTCAGGAGGTGGGACCAGTCATTCCAGCGCAGGGCCCAGAAAAAAGGGGAATCAGCAGTCTTTCACGGACAAAAAGTCTGGAACCTTTGGCATTTAGGTGTAGTTGGTGGGGCAGCCTGGGCACTTCTTGGGCAGCAAAGAGATTTCTGTGGTGGCACCTTTTGTCTGGAAGAATGTTCAGTTGGATTCTATTTTTTAGGAGGTGGGACCGGCAATTGCAGTGCAGGGCTGAAAAAAGGGATCAGCAGCTCTTTCCCCCAGGAAAAATAGTCTGGAACCTTTGGCTTGGAGGTGCAGTTGGTGGGGCAGCCTGGGCACTTCTTGGGCAGCAAAGAGATTTCTGTGGTGGCACCTTTTGTCTGTCAGGAATCTTCATTTGGATTCTATTTTTCAGGAGGTGGGACCGGCCATTGCAGTGCAGGGCTGGAAAAAGGGATCAGCAGCTCTTTCCACCAGGAAAAAAAGTCTGGAACCTTTGGCTTCAGGTGTAGTTGTTGGGGCAGCCTGGGCACTTCTTGGGCAGCAAGAGGTTTCTGTGGTGGCACCCTTTGTCTGGCAGGAATCTTCATCTGGACTGAATTTTTCAAGAGGTTGGACCGGCCATTGCAGTGCAGGGCAGAAAAAAGGGATCAGCAGCTCTTTCCACCAGGAAAAAAAGTCTGGAACTTTGGCTTCAGGTGTAGTTGTTGGGGTAGCCTGGGCACTTCTTGGGCAGCAAGAGGTTCTGTGGTGGCACCTTTTGTCTGGCAGGCAGGAATCTTTCATCTGACTGAATTTTTAGGCGGTTGGAACGGCCATTGCAGGCAGGACAGAAAAAAGGATCAGCAGCTTTCCACCAGAAAAAAAAGCTCTGGTGGACTTGGCACTTAAGTCGTTGTTGGGGTAGCCTGGGCACTTCTTGGGCAGCAAGAGGTTTCTGTGGTGGCACCTTTTGTCTGGCAGGAATCTTCATCTAGACTGAATTTTTCAGGAGGTTGGACCGGCCACTGCAGTGCAGGGCTGAAAAAAGGGATCAGCAGCTCTTTCCACCAAGAAAAAACGTCTGGAACCTTTGGCTTGGAGGTGTAGTTGTTGGGGCAGCCTGGGCACTTCTTGGGTAGCAAGAGGTTTCTGTGGTGGCACCTTTTGTCTGGAAGGAATCTTCATTTGTAGTAAATTTTTTAGGAGGTGGGACCAGTGATTTCAGTGCAGGGCTGAAAAAAGGGATCAGCAGCTCTTTCCACCAGGAAAAAAAGTCTTGAAGCTTTGGCTTGGAGCTGTAGTTGTTTGGGCAACCTGGGAACTTCTTGGGTAGCAAAGAGCTTTCTGTAATGGCACCTTTTGTCTGGCAGTAATCTTTATTTGGACTAAAGTTTTCAGGAGGTGGGACCGGCCTTTACAGTGCAGGGCTGAAAAAAGGGATCAGCAGCTCTTTCCGCCAGGAAAAAAAGTCTGGAACTTTGGCTTGCAGGTGGTTTTTGGGGCAGCCCGGGCACTTTTTGGGCAGCAAGAGGTTTCTGTGGTGGCACCTTTTGTCTGGCCGGAATCTTCATTTGTAGTAAATTTTTTAGGAGGTGGGACCGGTCATTCCAGCGCAGGGCTGAAAAAAGGGATCAGCAGCTCTTTCCACCAGGAAAAAACGTCTGGAAGCTCTGGCTTGGAGGTGCAGTTTTTGTGGCAGCCTGGGCTCTGCTTTGGCAGCAGAAGGTTTCTGTGGTGGCACCTTTTGTCTGGCAGGAATCTTCAGCTGGACTGAATTTTTCAAGAGGTTGGACCGGCCATTGCAGTACAGGGCTGAAAAAAGGGATCAGCAGCTCTTTCCACCAAGAAAAAAAGTCTGGAAGCTTTGACCTTGAGGTGTAGTTGATGGGGCAGCCTGGGCACTTCTTGGGCAGCAAGAGTTTTCTGTGGTGGCACCTTTTGTCTGGCAGGAATCTTCATTTGCATTCAATTTTTCAGGAGGTGGGGCCAGTCATTTCAGTGCAGGGCTGAAAAAAGGGATCAGCAGCTCTTTCCCCCAGGAAAAATAGTCTGGAACCTTTGGCTTGGAGGTGCAGTTGGTGGGGCAGCCTGGGCACTTCTTGGGCAGAAAGACCTTTCTGTGGTGGCACCTTTTTCTGGCAGGAATCTTCATCTGGACTGAATTTTCCATTACGTTGGACCGGGCATTGCAGTGCAGGGCTGAAAAAAGGGATCAGCAGCTCTTTCCACCAGGAAAAAAAAGTCTGGAAGCTTTGACCTTGAGGTAAAGTTTTTGTGGCAGCCTGGGCACTTCTTGGGCAGCAAGAGGTTTCTGTGGTGGCACCTTTTGTGTGGCAGGAATCTTCATTAGCATTCAATTTTTCAGGAGGTGGGACCAGTCAATTCAGTGCAGGGCTGAAAAAAGGGAACAGCAGCTCTTTCCCCCAGGAAAAATAGTCTGGAACCTTTGGCTTGGAGGTGCAGTTGGTAGGGCAGCCTGGGCACTTCTTGGACAGCAAGAGGTTTCTGTGGTGGCACCTTTTCTCTGGCAGGAATCTTCATCTGGACTGAATTTTTCAAGAGGTTGGACCGGCCATTGCAGCGCAGGGCTGAAAAAAGGGATCAGCAGCTCTTTCCACCAGGAAAAAAAGTCTGGAACCTTTGGCTTCAGGTGTAGTTGTTGGGATAGCGTGGGCACTTCTTGGGCAGCAAGACCTTTCTGTGGTGGCACCTTTTGTCTGGCAGGAATCTTCATTTGCATTCAATTTTTCAGGAGGTGGGACCAGTCATTTCAGTGCAGGGCAGAAAAAAGGGATCAGCAGCTCTTTCCACCAGGAAACAAAGTCTGGAAGTTTTGGCTTGGAGGTGCAGTTGTTGGGGCAGCCTGGGTACTTCTTGGGCAGCAAGAGGTTCTGTGGTGGCACCTTTTGTCTGGCAGGAACCTTCAGTTGGAGTAAATTTTTCAGATGGTGGGACAGGCCAGTGCAGCGCACGGATGAAAAAAGGGAACAGCAGCTCTTTCCACCAGGAAAAAAAGTCTGGAAGCTTTGGTTTGGAGGTGCAGTTGTTGGGGCAGCCTGGGCACTTGTTGGGCAGCAAAGAGATTTTTCTGGTGGCACCTTTTGTCTGTCAGGAATCTTCAGTTGGATTCTATTTTTCAGGAGGTGGGACCGGTCATTCCAGCACAGGGCAGAAAAAAGGGATCAGCACCTCTTTCCACCAGGAAAAAAAGTCTGGAAGCTTTGGTTTGGAGGTGCAGTTGTTGGGGCAGCCTGGGTACTTCTTGGGCAGCAAGAGGTTTCTGTGGTGGCACCTTTTGTCTGGCAGGAATCTTCAGTTGGATTCTATTTTTCAGGAGGTTGGACCGGCCATTGCAGTACAGGGCAGAAAAAAGGGATCAGCAGCTCTTTCCACCAGCAAAAAAAGTCTGGAACCTTTGGCCTTGAGGTGTAGTTGTTGGGGCAGCCTGGGCACTTCTTGGGCAGCAAGAGGTTTCTGTGGTGGCACCTTTTGTCTGGCAGGAATCTTCAGCTGGACTGAATTTTTCAAGAGGTTGGACCGGCCATTGCAGTGCAGGGCTGAAAAAAGGGATCAGCAGCTCTTTCCCCCAGGAAAAATAGTCTGGAAGCTTTGACCTTGAGGTGTAGTTGATGGGGCAGCCTGGGCACTTCTTGGGCAGCAAGAGTTTTCTGTGGTGGCACTTTTTGTCTGGCAGGAATCTTCATTTGCATTCAATTTTTCAGGAGGTGGGACCAGTCATTTCAGTGCAGGGCTGAAAAAAGGGATCAGCAGCTCTTTCCCCCAGGAAAAATAGTCTGGAACCTTTGGCTTGGAGGTGCAGTTGGTAGGGCAGCCTGGGCGCTTCTTGGGCAGCAAGACCTTTCTGTGGTGGCACCTTTTTCTGGCAGGAATCTTCATCTGGACTGAATTTTCCATTACGTTGGACCGGGCATTGCAGTGCAGGGCTGAAAAAAGGGATCAGCAGCTCTTTCCACCAGGAAAAAAAAGTCTGGAAGCTTTGACCTTGAGGTAAAGTTTTTGTGGCAGCCTGGGCACTTCTTGGGAAGCAAAGAGATTTCTGTGGTGGCACGTTTTGTCTGGCAGGAATCTTCATTTGGATTTCTATTTTCCAGGAGATGGGACCTGTCATTTCAGTGCAGGGCTGAAAAAAGGGATCAGCAGCTCTTTCCACCAGGAAAAATAGTCTGGAAGCTTTGGCTTGGAGGTGCAGTTGGTGGGGCAGCCTGGGCACTTCTTGGGCAGCAAGACCTTTCTGTGGTGGCACCTTTTGTCTGGCAGGAATCTTCATTTGCATTCAATATTCCAGGAGGTGGGACCAGTCATTTCAGTGCAGGGATGGAAAAAGGGAATAGCATCTCTTTCCCCCAGGAAAAAAAGTCTGGAAGCTTTGACCTTATGGTACAGTTTTTGGGGCAGCCTGGGCACTTCTTGGGTAGCAAAGAGATTTCTGTGGTGGCACCTTTTGTCTGGCAGGAATCTTCATTGTGATTCTGTATTTCAGGAGGTGGGACCGGTCATTGCAGTGCAGGGCTGGAAAAAGGGATCAGCAGCTCTTTCCACCAGGAAACAAAGTCTGGAAGCTTTGGCTTGGAGGTGCAGTTGTTGGGGCAGCTTAGGCATTTCTTGGGCAGCAAGACCTTTCTGTGGTGGCACCTTTTGTCTGGCATGAATCTTCATTTGTAGTAAATTTTATAGGAGGTGGGACCGGTCATTCCAGTGCACAGCAGAAAAAAGGGATCAGCAGCTCTTTCCACCAGGAAAAAACGTCTGGAAGCTTTGGCTTGGAGGTGCAGTTTTTGGGGCAGCCTGGGCACTTCTTGGGCAGCAAGACCTTTCTGTGGTGGCACCTTTTGTCTGGCAGGAATCTTCATTTGGATTTCTATTTTCCAGGAGGTGGGACCGACCATTGCAGTGTCGGGCTGAAAAAAGGGAACAGCATCTCTTTCCCCCAGGAAAAAAAGTCTGGAATCTTTGACCTTGAGGTGTAGTTGATGGGGCAGCCTGGGCACTTTTTGGGCAGCAAGAGGTTTCTGTGGTGGCACCTTTTGTCTGGCAGGAACCTTCATTTGTAGTAAATTTTTTAGGACGTGGGACCGGTCATTCCAGCGCAGGGCTGAAAAAAGGGATCAGCAGCTCTTTCCACCAAGAAAAAAAGTCTGGAAGCTTTGACCTTGAGGTGTAGTTGATGGGGCAGCCTGGGCACTTCTTGGGCAGCAAGAGGTTTCTGTGGGGGCACCTTTTGTCTGGCAGGAATCTTCAGTTGGAGTTAATTTTTCAGGAGGTGGGACCAGTCATTTCAGTGCAGGGCTGAAAAAAGGGATCAGCAGCTCTTTCCACCAGGAAAAAAAAGTCTGGAAGCTTTGGCCTTGAGGTAAAGTTTTCGTGGCAGCCTGGGCACTTCTTTGGAAGCAAAGAGATTTCTGTGGTGGCACCTTTTGTCTGGCAGGAATCTTCATTTGGATTTCTATTTTCCAGGAGGTGGGACCGACCATTGCAGTGTCGGGCTGAAAAAAGGGACGCATTCTTCCCCCAGGAAAAAAGTCTGATCTTGACCTTGAGGGTAGTTGATGGGGCAGCCTGGGCACTTCTGGGCAGCAAGAGGGTTTCTGTGGTGGACCTTTTGTCTGCGGTAGGAATCTCATTGGGATTCTTTTTTAAAGACGCTGGTACCGGCATGCAGTCCAGGGCTTTGAATATAAAGGTATCGCAGCCTCTTTCCACCAGGAAAAAAAGCTGGACGGTTGACCTTGAGGTGTAGTGATGGGGCAGCCTGGGGCACTTCTTGGGCAGCAAGAGGTTTCTGTGTCTGGTGGCACCTTTGTATGGCATGGAATTCAGGTTGGATGTGAATTTTCAGGAGGTGGGGAACCAGTCATTTCAGTGCAGGCTGAAAAACAAAGGGCATCAGCCCAGCTCTTTCCCCAGGACAAAAAAAAAAAGTCTGGAACCCTTGGCTTCAGGTGTGTTTTTGGCGGCAGCCTGGGCACTTCTTGGGCAGCAAGAGGTTTCTGTGGTGGCACCTTTTCTCTGGCAGGAATCTTCATCTGGACTGAATTTTTCAAGAGGTTGGACCGGCCATTGCAGTGCAGGGCTGAAAAAGGGATCAGCAGCTCTTTCAACCAAGAAAAAAAGTCTGGAAGCTTTGGCTTGGAGGTGCAGTTTTTGTGGCAGCCTGGGCACCTCTTGGGAAGCAAAGAGGTTTCTGTGGTGGCCTGGCACCTTTTGTCTGGCAGGAATCTTCATTTGTAGTAAATTTTTTAGGAGGTGGGACCAGTGATTTCAGTGCAGGGCTGAAAAAAGGGATCAGCAACTCTTTCCACCAGGAAAAAAAAGTCTGGAAGCTTTGGCCTGGAGGTAAAGTTTTTGGGGCAGCCTGGGCACTTCTTGGGTAGCAAAGAGATTTCTGTGGTGGCACCTTTTGTCTGGCAGGAATCTTCATTTGGATTTCTATTTTCCAGGAGGTGGGACCGACCATTGCAGTGTCGGGCTGAAAAAAGGGAAGAGCATCTCTTTCCCCCAGGAAAAAAAGTCTGGAACCTTTGGCCATGAGTTGTAGTTGTTGGGGCAGCCTGGGCACTTCTTGGGCAGCAAGAGGTTTCTGTGGTGGCACCTTTTGTCTGGCAGGAATCTTCATTGGGATTCTATTTTTCAAGACGTTGGACCGGCAATTGCAGTACAGGGCTGAAAAAAGGGATCAGCAGCTCTTTCCACCAGGAAAAAAAGTCTGGAAGCTTTGACCTTGAGGTTGTTGTAGTTGATGGGGCAGCTTGGCACTTCTTTGGGAAGCAAGACCTTTCTGTGGTGGAAACTTTGTCTGGCAGGAATTTCATTGGGGATTTATTTTTAAAGAAGTTGGACCGGCAATGAAGTAACGGGCATTGAAAAAAGAGATCACGAGCTCTTTAAACGAAGTAAAAAGTATGGAAGCTTCCCCCTTGGAGGTGCCAGTTGGTATTAGGGCAGCCTGGGCACTTCTTGGGCAGAAGACATTTATGTTGGGTGGTTCCGGCACCCTTTTCTCCTGGCAGGAATCTTCATCTGGGACTGAATTTTTCAAGAGGTTGGATACGGAAATTGCCTTGCAGGGCTGACAACAGGGATCACGCGCCTTTCCACCAAAGAAAAAAAGTCTGGAACCTTTGGCTTCAGGTGTAGTTGTTGGGGCAGCCTGGGCACTTCTTGGGCAGCAAGAGGTTTCTGTTGTGGCACCTTTTGTCTGGCAGGAATCTTCATTTGGATTTCTATTTTTCAGGAGGTGGGACCGGCCATTGCAGTGCAGGGCTGAAAAAAGGGAACAGCAGCTCTTTCCACCAGGAAAAAAAGTCTGGAAGCTTTGGCTTGGAGGTGCAGTTGGTAGGGCAGCTTGGGCTCTTCTTGGGCAGCAAGACCTTTCTGTGGTGGCACCTTTTGTCTGGCAGGAATCTTCATTTGTAGTAAATTTTATAGGAGGTGGGACCGGTCATTCCAGTGCACGGCAGAAAAAAGGGATCAGCAGCTCTTTCCACCAGGAAAAAACGTCTGGAAGCTTTGGCTTGGAGGTGCAATTTTTGGGGCAGCCTGGGCACTTCTTGGGCAGCAAGAGGTTTCTGTGGTGGCACCTTTTGTCTGGCAGTAATCTTCATCTGGACTAAATTTTTCAAGAGGTTGGACCGGCCATTGCAGTGCAGGGCTGAAAAAAGGGATCAGCAGCTCTTTCCCCCAGGAAAAAAAGTCTGGAAGCTTTGACCTTGAGTTGTAGTAGATGAGGCAGCCTGGGCACTTCTTGGGCAGCAAGAGGTTTCTGTGGTGGCACCTTTTGTCTGGCAGGAATCTTCATCTGGACTGAATTTTTCAAGAGGTTGGACCGGCCATTGCAGTGCAGGGCTGAATAAAGGGATCAGCAGCTCTTTCCACCAGGAAAAAAAGTCTGGAAGCTTTGACCTTGAGGTGTAGTTGATGGGGCAGCCTGGGCACTTCTTGGGCAGCAAGAGGTTTCTGTGGTGGCACCTTTTGTCTGGCAGGAATCTTCAGTTGGAGTGAATTTTTCAGGANAGGGCTGAAAAAGGGGATCAGCAGCTCTTTCCACCAGGAAAAAAAGTCTGGAACCTTTGGCTTCAGGTGTAGTTGTTGGGGCAGCCTGGGCACTTCTTGGGCAGTAAGAGGTTTCTGTGGTGGCACCTTTTGTCTGGCAGGAATCTTCATCTGGACTGAATTTTTCAAGAGGTTGGACCGGCCATTGCAGTGCAGGGCTGAAAAAGGGATCAGCAGCTCTTTCCACCAAGAAAAAAAGTCTGGAAGCTTTGGCTTGGAGGTGCAGTTTTTGTGGCAGCCTGGGCACTTCTTGGGCAGCAAGAGGTTTCTGTGGTGGCACCTTTTGTCTGGCAGGAATCTTCATTTGTAGTAAATTTTATAGGAGGTGGGACCGGTCATTCCAGTGCACGGCAGAAAAAAAGGATCAGCAGCTCTTTCCACCAGGAAAAAAAGGCTGGAACCTTTGGCTTCAGGTGTAGTTGTTGGGGCAGCATGGGCACTTCTTGGGCAGCAAGAGGTTTGCTGTGGTGGCACCTTTGGGCTGCAGGAATCTCATCTGTGACTGATTTTTCAGAGGCTGGACCGGCCATTCAGTAAGGGCTGAAAAAAGGATCAGCAGCTCTTTCCCCCAGGAAAATAGTCTGGAAGCTTTGACCTTGAGGTGTAGTTGATGGGGCAGCCTGGGCACTTCTTGGGCAGCAAGAGGTTTCTGTGGTGGCACCTTTTGTCTGGCAGGAATCTTCATTTGTAGTAAATTTTTTAGGAGGTGGGAGCGGTCATTCCAGCGCAGGGCTGAAAAAAGGGATCAGCAGCTCTTTCCACCAGGAAAAAACGTCTGGAAGCTCTGGCTTGGAGGTGCAGTTTTTGTGGCAGCCTGGGCTCTTCTTGGGCAGCAAGAGGTTTCTGTGGTGGCACCTTTTGTCTGGCAGGAATCTTCATCTGGACTGAATTTTTCAAGAGGTTGGACCAGCCATTGCAGTGCGGGGCTGAAAAAAGGGATCAGCAGCTCTTTCCACCAGGAAAAAAAGTCTGGAACCTTTGGCCATGAGTTGTAGTTGTTGGGGCAGCCTGGGCACTTCTTGGGCAGCAAGAGTTTTCTGTGGTGGCACCTTTTGTCTGGCAGGAATCTTCATTTGCATTCAATTTTTCAGGAGGTTGAACCAGTCATTGCAGTGCAGGGCTGAAAAAAGGGATCAGCAGCTCTTTCCACCAGGAAAAAAAGTCTGGAAGCTTTCCCTTGGAGGTGCAGTTGGTAGGGCAGCCTGGGCACTTCTTGGGCAGCAAGAGGTTTCTGTGGTGGCACCTTTCGTCTGGCAGGAATCTTCATTTGGATTTCTATTTTTCAGGAGGTGGGACCGGCCATTGCAGTGTAGGGCTGAAAAAAGAAAACAGCAGCTCTTTTCCCCAGGAAAAAAAGGCTGGAAGCTTTGGCCTTCAGGTGTAGCTATCAGGGCAGCCTCGGAACTTCTTGGGCAGCAAAGATCTCTCTGTGGTGGTACCTTTTGTCCGGCAGGAATCTTCTTTTGGATTTCTATTTTTCAGGAGGTAGGACCGGCCATTGCAGTAGAGGGCTGAAAAAAGAAAACAGCAGCTCTTTCCCCCAGAAAAAAAAAGCTGGAAGCTTTGGACTTGAGATGTAGTTGTTGGGGCAGCCTGGGCACTTCTTGGCAGCAAAGAGATTTCTGTGGTGGCACCTTTTGTCTGGCAGAAATCTTCATCTGGACTGAATTTTTCAAGAGGTTGGACCAGCCATTGCAGTGCAGGGCTAAAATAAGGGATCAGCAGCTCTTTCCCCCAGGAAAAATAGTCTGGAAGCTTTGGCTTGGAGGTGCAGTTGGAGGGGCAGCCTGGGCACTTCTTGGGCAGCAAGAGGTTTCTGTGGTGGCACCTTTTGTCTGGCAGGAATCTTCATTTGCATTCAATTTTCCAGAAGGTGGGACCAGTCATTGCACTGCAGGGATGAAAAAAGGGATCAGCAGCTCTTTCCACCAGGAAAAAAAAGTCTGGAAGCTTATGGTTGGATATACAGCTGATGGGCAGCCTGGGCACTTCTTGGGCAGCAAGAGGTTTCTGTGGTGGTACCTTTTGTCTGGCAGGAATCCTCATTTGGATTCTATTTTTCAGGAGGTGGGACCGGCCATTGCAGTGCAGGGTTGAACTTCCCCGGGCATGTTGCAATTGGCTACTGAGGCTGAAAGGTTTCCTCGAAGGATTTTTATCTTTTGGAACCACAGGCTGAATTGGAGGGAGAAACTCCAGTATTCTGAAAGTGGAAAGTTGATCAAACAGAAAAGACTGTTTCTTCTACAACACATTTGAAATAGTCCACTTGTAAAAATCACAAAGCTTGAAGCCTACTCAGCAGAGCTGATTCCTCATCTGCACTGATCATCAGCAACTGGCCTCTCTCCTATTTCAGGGTCTCATCTGTGTACACTGGATTAAGGCCTCCTAACTTCTTAAGAAAAGTAGTGTTATAAGCTCACTTTTCTGGCAAGGTTTCCTTAGCAGATGGGTTGAAAAGCAAAACTTTGGTGCCATGACCAAGGAATGCAGAGCGGTGCTAGAGAGCCCAAGGTTGTTTGTGGTGCTACCTTTGCTCCACTCTCTAATAACTTCTGTCCAGATCAGTGCTGGCAACAAGAATTCCAGGTTAACGCTTGTTTCATTTTTCAGGCTTTGCATTTCAAGAATGGGGAGTTGTTATTGGAAACTCTGCCATGGCTGTCAGTAACAGCCTCGGAAAACAGTTTTTCTTATTTCTGAGGGAGAAGTTTCCAACCCAGCTTTGGAGTATGCAAATAGTCGAATGACTTGTTGTACAATTGGAAATAAAAATCCATACATTTGCTCTGATTAATGTCTTCACTAATATTTGGCTAAAGAGTTCTTTTCTTGTTCCCTTCTTTAAAAAATAGAACCCCCAAGCAGAAAGGCGATCTCCTAAAGTGTTGTAACCTTTTAAGTCCGCTTGTGCCACACAACAATAGCATGCCAATATCACATCCAAAGATACAGAATCTTATAGAGATACACACAAATATATACCTAGACATATCTATGTATGTATATCTACTACCTATACATATCTATACATATCTATACAAATACACACAAGAAAGTTTGGGGTTCCTGATGAGAGTTCTACACGGGTAATGAACAGAGGACTGGTTTGACGCGTCATACAACTGGGGGGACCAAGAACGTATGTTCTGAGCTTTGATTTACTGTCCTGGTTTGTAACTGCCTGCCTTCCCTTTGGGGGGAACACAGGCCTCTATTTTGCATGGTCTGTTTTCTTTTACTTGGCAGTGTAGACTAGGGGCAGAAGAGTTTTTGGAGCCAAAGAGCTCGATGCAGATTCAGTTCCTTTAGTGGTGCCTAAAACTCAGGAGCTGGACTCCACGGTGCCGGTGGGACCCTCCCAACTCAGCACGTTCCATGATTCCATCAAGTCCAACTGTCAGCCCAGCACTGCCCCAGGAACCCCCAACCCACTAAAGCCTGTCAGCCATGGCCAGATGCCGGCGCCTCTGAAACACCTGCCGGGGTGCTGGCTCCGCCTGGGCAACCCATTGCAGTGCCCGAGCCCCCCCCGAAAAACACAGCGAGAAACCTTTCTCCAGGAGCTGACCTGAAGCTCCCCTGCCTCGGCCTCGGGCCATGTCCCCCGGTCCTGCCAGCGCAGGCTCCTTTCCAGCAGCCCCCTCGGCAGAAGGCGGCTCAGGGCTCCCCTCTGCCGCCCCGGCCGGCTCCGCTCCGGCCCCGCTCCCGCCACGGCCCCGCTCGGCTCTGCACGGGGAAGGAACGCGCCCAGCCCCGGCCCGACACCCCCGGGGGCCGCGCACCGGGGGTCCCTGCCCGGGGGTCACTTGCCAGGGGTTGTTCACCGCGGGTCATTCACCGGAGGTCCCTCCCCAGGGGTCACTTACCGGGGCTTCTTCCCCGCGAGTCGCTCACCGGCTGTCACTTACTGGGGGTCACTCGCCGGGTGTCGCTCAGCAGCAGCCACTCGCCGGGGGCCGCGCACGGGGGGTCCCTCCCCCGGGGCCGCGCACCGGGGGCCACTCGCCGGGGGTCTCTCCCCCGGGGCCGCGCACCGGGGGCCACTCGCCGGGGGTCTCTCCCCCGGGGCCGCGCACCGGGGGCCACTCGCCGGGGGTCTCTCCCCCGGGGGCCGCTGCCCGGAGGTCGCTCAGCGGCCGCGCTCCCGCTCCCGGCCCCGCCCGCTCCCACCCAAACCCCAACAAACGCCCCTCTCGGCCCCGCCCCCGCCTCGCCCAATCCCCGCCTCGCCCCGCCCACTCCGCCGCCTCCCATTGGCTGCGCACCTTCGGCCGTGGAGCGAGGAGCGCGCGAGGAGCGTTGCCTGGAAACCGGCGAGGGAATCCCGGGAATCCTCGAGGCGCCGGCGCTGCCCCGCCACTCCTGGAGCGAGCGGCCGTGCCCGCGCGGGGAGCGGGCACTCAGCGCCTGGCTGCGGCCGCCACAACGGCCAGGGAAGCAGGCGCGCGGAAGGCGGGCTTCGGCCCCCGGCCAGCCAGGAGCCCTAAAAAGAACAAAAGTGTTGAAAGAGAGGGAACTCATCGCACCATCACAGAACATGCTGAGGTGCAAGGGACCCACGAGGAGCGTCGAGTGCAAGCCTTTGCCCGGCACAGGACCGACCCCAAGAGTCACTCCGTGTGCCTCAACTCTGCCAGCCTTGCTGCTGTGACCACTGCCCTGGGGAGCCTGGTCCAGTGCCAACCACCCTCGCAGGGAAGAACCTTTCCCAAATATCCACCCTAAACCCACGTGAAAAAAACCCATTTGCAACCAAAAAAAAAAAGTTTCTATTTTCTTCCTTCCCCTTCTCCTTCTTTAGTGTTTACACAACAGTACTGCAGTGCCCTACTGGCTCAAAACTGAACTACTTGAAGTCCTTGCCGTATAGGCTGGATTTTGTCCCATAGGCAGAGGCTAATCTGTCTGCAGGCCACCAGGACTGCCAGAGCTTGGGGAAGGGATGGAGGCTATCGCAGGAAGGAACAGAGATGCGGAGATATTCCCTGATATTCTACTCTAGAGGCGGCTCAAGAGACAGCCCTGCAGTTGGAAACACTTGCCTTCGTCATTGGACGATCTTGTCCAGCAGCACAGAAAGGATCTTCTCCTCCGGCAAAGCCGCAGCTTCCCGGGAGCCGTGGATTGAGAACCGGTGTCTTGGGGACAGGAGCTGCTGGGCCACCTGCTCCTGGGAATCTTAGACGGCAATGGCCTGGGCTCCCACTCCTACCCGCAGCCTTTTGCTGCCATGTGCATCCTCGGCGAGGAGCGGGCTCTGCTCTTCCCCGCCCCTCCCCGGCAGCAGGGAGACCTGGCCAGAGGGGCTCCTGTGTGTGACTCCGGCAGGTCTCCCAAAGGCTCTGGGAGGGATGGAGTCTGTTGCCAGAAGTAACTGAGAGGCCGAGTGTAGCAGTTCGTTTGGATACATGTCCGGAATAAAGACAAGTGCCAGAAATATTCAAACACACAAAATATCTTTTATTACAGTGAGAATAAAAATAATAGTAATAAACTTAGCAAGAGGAATTAAAAACTAAAAAAAAAGGATACAAAATAACTACCTTATCGGGTGGCATTCAAACAAATACTACGAACAGCATTTAATACAGTATTAACTAGTGAAAAGGGATACCAAAAAAGGATCTTAACACAATAGTATGGATAACACGATACTGGTTAGTAAAGAGGGAAACTAAAGGAAAACTACTATAAACATAAAAGGGGAATTAAAGGAACACTAAAAGGATATTAAAAAGTTTGTTCTCTCAGTTGCTTCCTATCAAAAAACTGTGCTTACCCACACAGACAGGCCAGGGCTGTCAGGATCTGCAGCAGCTGGTCGGTACCCGTGCTTAGCGGGCGTCCCCGCGGAGCAACACAGTCTCGGTGGTAGGATGAGGATCGCTCAACTCAGCAGTCCCGACACCCCATTTTTATCAGTTCCACGTTACACTACGTAGGGCCAGGGCGCAGTATAAGGTGAGGCCTGAATGGCAGCCAAACACCGCCTAATCATTACCTAATGGCAACAGTCTGCGCGTGCCCTACTTGTAGGGCAAGGGGCGAGCGACCCCTGCCCACATAATCTTCCTCCCATCATCATCTTTCTCACCCCTATGTAGGACCTCTACCACTGTGTTTCAAGGGTAGATGTATCTATCTTGCAATAGGTAGCAAAACCAAGGAAGAACTCAGCTCTGATAATAGGGGACATCAAACTGACTTGCTAAAAAGCACAATAGACCTCACAATTAGCTTGTGCCATGAAGTTACATTGTACCATACTCTAGCTGGTTTCACATCCTAATATGATTTCGCTCTCATGCCTCTATGCTCCATTGATCATCTAATTCAAAAAGTACCCCCCTTACACCGAGATACTCCATCCCCTGCTCTTGCCATACTGGATCAGGGGAGAGCCCTGGAGTCGGGAACACCTGCTTTTGCCATAGGAGACAACGCAGCACGTGTTCCTGCACAGGATCCTGATGTGGCACTGGGAGAGCATCAAGGGACGCATGGATTGGGCACCTCATATTTGGGATCAAGTGTCATTTGACTTCAATTTTGGGAGATGAGTGCAGGGTCCTGAAAAGAAAGAAACAACAGCCTTTATCCCAAGAAAGAAAGCCTGTATACTTTTGCTTTGAGGGGCAGTTGGTGGGACAGCCTGGGCACTTCTTAGGCAGCAAGAGCTTCTGTGGTGGCAACTTTTATCTGGCAACAATCTTCATTTAGATTCAACTTTTGGATCTAGTTTGCCATTGCAGAACTGGGCTGAAAAAAAAGGAAAAGCAGCCCTTTCCTCCAAGCAAGAAAGTCTGGATCCTTTGGCTTCAGGTGCAATTCGTGTGGCAGCCTGGGCACTTCTTGGAGAGCAAGACCTTTCTGTGGTGGCACCTTTTGTCTGGGAGGAATCTTCAGTTGGATTCTATTTTTCAGGAGGTGGGACCGGCCATTGCAGTACAGGGCTGAAATAAGGGATCAGCAGCTCTTTCCACCAGGAAAAAAAGTCTGGAACCTTTGGCCCTGAGGTGTAGTTGTTGGGGCAACCTGGGAACTTCTTGGGCAGCAAAGAGATTTCTGTAATGGCACCTTTTGTCTGGCAGGAATCTTTATTTGGAGTACAGTTACCAGCAGGTGGGACCAGCCTTTACAGTGCAGGGCAGAAAAAAGGGATCACCAGCTCTTTCCACCAGGAAAAAAAGCCTGGAATCTTTGGCTTGAAGGTGCAGTTGTTGGGGCAGCCTGGGTACTTCTTGGGTAGCAAGAGGTTTCTGTGGTGGCACCTTTTGTCTGGAAGGAATCTTCATCTGTAGTAAATTTTTTAGGAGGTGGGACCAGTCATTCCAGTGCAGGGCAGAAAAAAGGGATCAGCAGCTCTTTCCAGCAGCAAAAAAAGTCTGGAACCTTTGGCCTTGAGGTGCAGTTGTTGGGGCAGCCTGGGTACTTCTTGGGTAGCAAGAGGTTTCTGTGGTGGCACCTTTTGTCTGGCAGAAATCTTCAGTTGGAGGAAATTTTTTAGGACGTGGGACCAGTCATTCCAGCGCAGGGCAGAAAAAAAGGATCAGCAGCTCTTTCCACCAGGAAAAAAAGTCTGGAAGCTTTGGTTTGGAGGTGCAGCTTTTGGGGCAGCCTGGGCACTTCTTGGGCAGCAAAGAGATTTCTGTGGTGGCACCTTTTGTCTCGCTGGAATCTTCATCTGGACTGAATTTTTCAAGAGGTTGGACCGGCCATTGTAGTGCAGGGCTGAAAAAAGGGATCAGCAGTTCTTTCCACAAGGAAAAAAAGTCTGGAACCTTTGGCCTTGAGGTGCAGTTGTTGGGGCTGCCTGGGCACTTCTTGGGCAGCAAGAGGTTTCTGTGGTGGAACCTTTTCTCTGGCAGGAATCTTCAGCTGGAGTAAATTTTTCAGGAGGTGGGACAGGCCATTCCAGCACAGGGCAGAAAAAAGGGATCAGCAGCTCTTTCCACCAGGAAAAAAGTCTGAAACTTTTGGCTTGGAGGTGCAGCTGTTGGGGCAGCCTGGGCACTTCTTGGGCAGTAAGAGGTTTCTGTGGTGGCACCTTTTGTCTGGCAGGAACCTTCAGTTGGAGTAAATTTTTCAGATGGTGGGACAGGCCATTGCAGCGCACAGATGAAAAAAGGGATCAGCAGCTCTTTCCACCAGGAAAAAAAGTCTGGAAACTTTGGTTTGGAGGTGCAGTTGGTGGGTCAGCCTTGGCACTTCGTGGGCAGCAAGAGGTTTCTGTGGTGGCACCTTTTGTCTGGCAGGAATCTTCCTTGGATTCAATTTTCCCGGAGGTGCGACAGGCCATTGCAGAGAAGGGCAGAAAAAAGGGAACAGCAACTCTTTCCACCAGGAAAAACGTGTGGAATCTTTGGCCTTGAGGTATAGTTGGTGGGGCAGCCTGGGCACTTCTTGGGCAGCAAGAGGTTTCTGTGGTGGCACCTTTTGTCTGGCAGGAATGTTCAGTTGGATTCTATTTTTCAAGAGGTTGGACCGGCCATTGCAGTACAGGGCTGAAAAAAGGGAACAGCAGCTCTTTCCACCAGGAAAAACGTCTGGAATCTTTTGCCTTGAGGTGTAGTTGCTGGGGCAGCCTGGGCACTTCTTGGGCAGCAAGAGGTTTCTGTGGTGTCACCTTTTGTCTGGCAGGAATCTTCACTTGGATTAAATTTTTTAGGAGGTGCGACCAGTCATTCCAGCGCAGGGCAGAAAAAAGGGATCAGCAGCTCTTTCCCCCAGGAAAAATAGTCTGGAACCTTTGGCTTGGAGGTGCAGTTTTTGGGGCAGCCTGGGCACTTCTTGGGCAGCAAGAGTTTTCTGTGGTGGCACCTTTTGTCTGGCAGGAATCTTCAGTTGGATTCTATTTTTCAAGATGTTGGACCGGCCATTGCAGAGCAGGGCTGAAAAAAATGTACAGCAGCTTTTTCCACCAGGAAAAACATCTGGAACCTTTGGCCTTGAGGTGTAATTGGTGGGGCAGCCTGGGTACTTCTTGGGCAGCAAGAGGTTTCTGTGGTGGCACCTTTTATCTGTCAGCAATCTTAATCTGGACTGAATTTTTCAAGAGGTTGGACCGGCCATTGCAGTGCAGGGCTGAAAAATGGGATCAGCAGCTCTTTCCACCAGGAAAAAAAGTCTGGAAGCTTTGGCTTGGAGGTGCAGTTGTTGTGGCAGCCTGGGCACGTTTTGGGAAGCAAAGATTTTCTGTGGTGGCACCTTTTGTCTGGCAGGAATCTTCCTTTTGATTCAATTTTCCCGGAGGTGGGACAGGCCATTGCAGAGAAGGGCAGAAAAAAGGGAACAGTAGCTCTTTCCACCAGGAAAAACGTCTGGAACCTTTGGCCTTGAGGTGTAGTTGGTGGGGCAGCCTGGGCACTTCTTGGGCAGCAAGAGTTTTCTGTGGTGGCACCTTTTGTCTGGCAGGAATCTTCAGCTGGAGTTAATTTTTCAGGAGGTGGGACCAGTCATTTCAGTGCAGGGCTGAAAAAAGGGATCAGCAGCTCTTTCCCCCAGGAAAAATAGTCTGGAAGCTTTGGCTTGGAGGTGCAGTTGGTGGGGCAGCCTGGGCACTTTTTGGGCAGCAAGAGGTTTCTGTGGTGGCACCTTTTGTCTGTCAGGAATGTTCATTTGGATTCTATTTTCCAGGAGGTTGGACCGGCCATTGCAGTGCAGGGCTGAAAAAAGGAATCAGCAAATCTTTCCACCAGGAAAAAAAGTCTGAAACCTTTGGCTTTAGGTGTAGTTGTTGGGGCAGCCTGGGCACTTCTTGGGCAGCAAGACCTTTCTGTGGTGGCACCTTTTGTCTGGCAGGAATCTTCATCTGGACTGAATTTTTCAAGAGGTTGGACCAGCCATTGCAGTGCAGGGCTGAAAAAAGGGATCAGCAGCTCTTCCC